>NW_026885809.1:0-71235 GCF_032173495.1 Musca vetustissima | reverse complement strand
TAATAATTGCAATTTTATTTAAATTATTATTTGACATAATTGTCGTCTGACCCCCTGTCCTTATTTTCATTACTATTTCAGACAATTGTTTAGTTATTGAAATTAATTTATGTTGAAAAAAATCCAATTATATAAATTCAAAAGAATCGAACGAATACGCAACTTAATATTTGTAATATATTGGTCATGTATATATTTTATGTGTGTTCAGTGGCGTAGATTTGGATTTGATAATTGTGGGATTATAACCCCCACTATCAGGATCAATATATTAATCTATGGTTTGGCAAAGGTCACACATAGGAATTTTAAAAGAAGGCCTTTCCTTGAACTTCATGTGAAAATTCGTCCATGTCGTGACTTATCCCCTACATAAAAGGCCGATCAATTTTAGGTATTTCGAGGATTCTCACCACAATTTTCCCATTTGATTGATACACCTCTAAAATATGGGGTTTGAAAGCCGTATGACCCGTTTTGTCGAACAACCAGGCCACCATGTGGTTCGATGTGCTTCTTCATAAAACTTTAATATGACCTGGATCGTCTTCGTCGATTTTTGTTTTGTTTTTTTTAACCCTTCACCACACTGTGGTACAGGGTTTTATGTCTTTGTGCATATGTTTGTAACAGGCAAAAGGAATCGAGATAGACACATGGTTCCTTTTGAGAATATGCATAGAATCACATTCTGAGTCGATTTATGCATGTCCGTCTGTCCGCCCGTCATGTATTTTTGTGAGCAAAGTATAGGTCACATTTATGATCCGAATTGGATGAAATTTGGCACAGCCCATTCGTTTGGCCTAAGGACGACCCCTATTGAAATTGGAGAAAATCGGTTCAGATTTATTTATAGCTCCCATATATATTTTCGTCCGATTTTAGGTAAATGGTGCACCAAAGTCCCTAAAAATCATTAGATTTGGACGAATTTTGGCATAGCGTACTAAATTAAGTGGACAATGATGTGTGCTAAATTCCCGTAAAATCGGTTCAGATTTAGATATAGCTCCCATATATAGTTTCGCCCGATTTTAGGTAAATCGTGGACCAAAGTGCCTGAAAATCATTAGATTTGCACGAAGTTTGGCACAGCGTACTGAATAAAGTGTAGAACGACGTGTCCTAAATTTTGTGCAAATCGGTTTAGATTTAGATATAGCTCCCATATATAGTTTCGCCCGATTTTAGGTAAATGTTCCATTAAAGTCCCTGCAAATCTTTTGAGTTGCACGGATTTTGGAATAGCGTAATGAATTAGGTTTAGAATGATGTGTGTTAAGTTTCCTGAAAATCGGTCTAGATTTAGATATAGCTCCCATATATATTTTCGTCCGATTTAATGTAAATGGTGTACCAAAGTCCCTATATATCTTTCGATTTGCACGAAATTTGGCAAAGCGTAATGAATTAGGTCTAGAATGATGTGTGTTAAGTTTCGTGAAAATTGGTTCAGATTTAGATATAGCTCCCAATGGCCAATATCATGTTATGTTGGAATGCATCTGTTGAATATACCCAAAGTGGTGAAGAATATCATATAGTCTGCCCCGTCCGACTTTACTACTGTTCTTACTTTTTTTTTGTTTTTTTTTTTTTGGTTTATGATGATTGGTTGATGATTTTGGGTAATAAAGTCGTGCAATCTTGATCCAAATTTTTCAATAAAAATGTCAAAGGGTGTCAGTAAACACAGTGTAGCCTTAGTAGTCAGGGTAAAGTGGTGAACTTTTGAGCCAGATTCCGTTCCGGGATTCGATTTCGAAGTTCATCCATTATAAACCTTAACTGCACTATATATTAGGCAAAAATAAATCGTATTTTTTGGACTCAGTCTTAGTGTTGTAGAGTAAATGCAATTTTGAGCCAAACTACGGAGTCGATCCGGAAGTAAACTGTTTGCAGATAAATTTTTAAAAATGAAAACAACACAGCACCGTCTTGAGCAGATTACGCTAAAAATATCGATTTTTTTAATGAATATGTCAGAGATCGTCAGTAAACACAGCATAGCCTTAGTCGTCAAATTTTGTGCCAGATTCCGACCCGGATTTGATTTCGAAGTTCAGTCATTTTAAACCTTAACTGAAATATATACTAGGCGAAAACAAATCGTATTTTTTGGACTCAGTATCATGGTTGTAGAGTAATTTAATTTTGAGCTAGACTCCGTAATTGATTCCGTAGTTAATTCAATTTTTGGCATGTAGATTTTTGAATTTGATGTAAACAACACAACACATTTTGGTACGTTAAACCACACTGAGTACGTAAATGTGAAAAAAATCTAACATTCCTATTAAAATGTCAGAGGGCGTCAGTCAACTCAAAGTTGAAGTGTCGTGAAATTTTGAGCCAGATCCTGACCCGGACTTCGGATATTTTATTGGTTAATTCTCATTCGAAACTTTCTGTAACCAACACACACTTAGGTACCGAAGTTATTCCAAGCAATCATATATATATTATTTTAAAAATCCTTGACAATTAATCTCCCCACACACCCACACTCCGGAAATCGAATAAAAAATGTCGGCTAATAATTCACGAAAACCAGCCAAAAATAGTGGGTGTTTTGTGTGTGCGTTGTTTGTTTATTAATCATTTGAAAATTGTTCAACACCCCAGTGGTGTCCAATGCCATCACTTCTACTATGACAACAGCAGCAAAAAAAACTTAGCCATCACAGTTGGTAAGCCCCCAACAGCATCTATCCATCCGTCCATCCATCCCGAGGCATAATGATTGATGGATTTTTGTTGTGGCGACAAGTGGTCACAAGCACTTGACATTTGTATTTTTCAATGATATCGAAAGTTTTTTGTGTGTGTTTTGTTTTTCTGTTTTGGCTTTGAAGCATTAAGCCAAAAAATTGTTGCTGTAAAATTAAAAAAAAAACTTTTATATGTATCAACACCAAGAGAAACACTAAATTGCAAAAAACAAGAAAATATTCATCTATTAATTCAAACAGATATATAAACCACACGAGCCTATGAACAAACATCTTGACAAAAAACTAAGAGGCGGAATTTACAAATGACCATGCGAATGTTGTCCTCTTTTCTATAAAGTCATATAAAATGTGTCTAATAATCGGAAATAGATTTTGAGAAAATATTTTCTTCAGTCAATTTGTATGGAGAGGAAAAAAAATAGGTCAGAGCTAAAGAAGGCCACACGTTTTTCTAAGGTTATTATGGAGGATTAACTCATTGTGATATCTATATGTAGGCAGTTATCTTTGGAAATGTGGTCTGTACATTCAAAAATTCGCTAAATTGGATATACAAATATATTAGGTTTTTCAGCATTTTGCTCCTACCCTACTACACACACTCACTTCAGAATGTGTTTAAAATATTTCCCTTTTACGTACCCTTGCCGTCGTGGACTCATAAAATAATTCATTTTAATTTGTTGATAGTTTGGCAGAATGGCCACATTGTCGTTAATATAGCAACAAATTTTGTAATTTTTTATAGTTTGAAAAAAAATATATAGAAACAAATCTGGAAATAAAACTGTGGCTTTGTAAAACAAAAAGTTTGCCATAACACTAAAACAATTTGTTGTTCTGTTTATGGGTAAAACATTTAGTAGGGTAATAATTTATGGTGCAAATGAAAAAAAAAGTTATTCATTATTGTGAGAGTGGAGCATTTAGGATAGGGATGTAATAAAAATATAAGAAATAATTAAAATGATCGCTAACTTTGTACATGACCACCACATAACAATCGCGTGGTAGATTTACATTGGAATTTGGTAAAATCAGGTATAGCTTTATATATTTCATTGATGATCTATGAAACTATGGTGGGATTTTCTATGAGAAGGAATTTTTATAGTAGGAGAAAAATTAAAAACTAAATAGGTTGTCAAATGGAGATATGACTTTTTAAAATAAGATATAAAATGGACCTGTCCATTCCGGGAACTATAGAAAAGTTATGGACATATCGAGTTTACATGGTAAATGTGTCATAGATATGGTCTATTCAACTAAGAGGTCTATTAAATTCCAAGAACCCAAAACTACAAGTTGCAACCACTCTGTTAGAAAAATAAGGCTAGTATCTTCGAAGCACCGTAAATGAAGAGCGAAATTAAAATGGGACGTATATCAACAAGATTTCTTCAGGAATAACAAGATTTTTCTTCAGGGAAGTTTGGAATTAAATTAAAACGAAAACTTTTTATATAACCTGCCAATACTTATGTTCTGAAGAATATTTTTAAGTATTTATGTTCTGAAGAAAATGGGCCTCATGCATAAAAACGAGCAAAAGCGATGAGTTGAGTCAAGCTAGCAATTGCTCGTAAGTTGAGTTAGATCGAACAGGAACTGCTTTTGCTCAATTTCGTATGCATAAAAATGAGTTCAAACCAATTGCAAATACTTGAGCAAATTGAGATCAAACTTCTAATTGTTATAGTGGAAGTGAATTAGAAGTAGCAGTAAATACTAATAATAAAATAGAAACTGACGATATATCTGCCTTTTTGGTACAACAAAAATTAAAGAAAATAAATATTCACTTTGAAAAAGTCAGTTACCAAGTGTCAAAGAAATGAAGCAACATTTGGAATAGAAATGACGGACTATATAATTATTATTAGGGTTTATGTTATTATAATCCACACCATAAGGCGGGCGAAGACCTCCTAAAGTATATGTATTTTCCTGATCAAAATCAATTATATCCATACCCGTCTGTTGAAACCCGAATATTTGCAAATACTTGGCTAATATTCCTCAATTTTTTATTCCGTTTATAACATCTCGAAATATTCACCCCATAAAATATAGACACTGGTGGCCAAAACTAAAGCAACTGAAATTGAAAACTGAATTAATGACCCGTAACTTTTTTTTTTGAAAATTAAGTTATAGAGAAAGTTTTTTTTAAGAATATAGAATATTTCGAAATAAAAATAAATTCTATGGAAAACTACATAAGCAAATTTAGCTAGTAATCGACAGCAAACCCGTTATTTTTGATTACACCCACGAGACATTGAACCTATACGATCCAAAATTTGATCCTTTGATGCACTATTCTTCACATCCTGAACCTTTGAGAAGAGGTTATGTTTGCTTGTTAGTGAATCCCTTTGAATTTTGCTATCGATGATGATACAACGATTTTTCTATAGGGTGAAGATCTGATGATTATGTTGGCCATCATAAAATCCGGATTTGAGACTCCCGCAACCAATCGCTGACAAGTTTTGGTTTATGTCTGGGGGTTATTGTCAAGCTTCAACACAAAATATTCATGAAATATTTTTCCAAAATCATTTTCTGTGATAAATTATGTTCACAATCACTGATAATTATTCATTTTAGTGCATGCGAGTCAACTAAGAGGCATGCTCAACAAAAGTTAAGCAAGAGCTCACAAAAGTAAGCAAAAGCTTGTTTTTATGCATATGAAAATGAGAACAATCTCATCCAACATCAATTTCTAAGTTCAAACTGAGCAACAAGAGATCAAACGTGAGCAGTGAGTAAAAGCAAATACATCAAATTTTATTATGCATACGACAAGCTCCTTTTACTCAAAAAATCGAGTCCGAGCTCAAGCTCACGTTTTATACATGAGACCCAATATTTTCAGAATTTTGCCCCAAAAAAATATTTAAAACCAGTAAGGAAAGTAGTAATACCCTTTATGGTACTCTTCACCACTTTGGGGATATTCTACATATGTATCCGAATAGACATCGCCTTTTCAAACGAACATTGACATGAAACTGAACGAACTTAAATATGCGATCTTTATCTATAAGTAAACCGACATTCTGCAACCTATTCCATACTTTGTAAATAGATTTACAACAAACTTTTTCACACGCTATTTGGTATGTTTCACGAATGGTAATTGTAACTTCAGTACATTCTACAAAAATGTGTGCCGATCGGCCAATCCTTGGGTCTTTAGTGCACAATTAAAATTAAATTGGTCAAAAATATATATTGAAGCTATATCTAACTTTGAACCGATTTTCACGAAACTTAGCACACATCATTCTGGACTTCATTCAGTTCTCTATGCCAAATTTAAATCATTCTAGATTCAATTCAGCACGCTATGCCAAAGTTCGTGCAAATCGAAAGTTATATAGGGACTTTGGTGCACCATTTACGTTAAATCGGGCGAAAATATATGTGGTAGCTATATCTAAATCCGAACCCATTTTCAGGAATCTTAGCGCACATCATTCTAGACTCAATTCAGCACGCTATGCCAAAGTTCGTGCAAATCGAAGGCTATATAGGGACATTGGTGCACCATTTACGTTAAATAGGACGAAAATATATGTGGGAGCTGTATCTAAATCTGAACCGATTTTCATAAAACTTGGCACACATCATTCTAGGCTTAATTAAAGACGCTGTGTCATATCTCGGCAAATCGAAAGATATTTAGGAGCTTTGGTGACCCATTTACCTTAAATCAGGCGAAAATATATATGGGATCTATATCTAAATCTGAATCGATTTTTCCCAATTTTAATAGGGTTTGTCCTTAGGCCAAATGAGTGAACTGTACCAAATTTCATCCAAATCAGATCATAAATGCGACCTGTAATTTGTTTACAATTTAACATGGACAGACGGACAGATAGACGGACATGCATAAATCGTCTTAAAAATTATTCTATGCATATTCTCAAAAGGAACCATTGTCTATCTCGTTTCCTTTTGCCTGTTACAAGCATACGATACCCTACACAACTACCACGGATCTCTAACTGTCTGCATATTTTTATTCCGACCCTGGGCAATATTTCGTAATAGTTGCATCCTCTTACCGGTTAAGAGGGCAAGAGCACCTCTTCCTTATACTGACATATTTTCCGAATATTACTAATATTCAGAACAGTTCCTCTAATTACTTGTCCATATTCCCTTCAGCGTGGGTTGTGTGGCGATGTTCGGCTTATTATTGTGGCCTCGAAGGAAAAAAACACAACCAGTCCACTCCATCTCGAAATTATTATCTGATCATTACCGAAAATTATAGGCGTTGTCCTTGACCATATCTGGAACCTCATGGAACATTTCAAAGCGATTCGCGGTATATTTCCGCCCTCTAGTGTGGTAATGTGTTCCTAAATAATACTCATAAGCACCTGTAAATATTTACGTGTAACTCCTACATCCGAGTACATACGATAATATAATTGCTGTCAATTTAAAGGCCAAACACTCCTCTTGGATATTCTGTCAACTTCTCGTATACGTCCCTCAGGAGTAAGTATATAGGCTACAGAATAAAAATTTTGTAATTTTTAACACAAAAGTCATGGTCCATTTGACCCACTAAATACTGACCGATCTTTATCAAAACTACATGCTTATTCTTTGGCCCGATCCACACACAATTGCGGCCACAATTGCGGCCTCTGGAGCGTCCAGAAAAACCAACAAAAATAAATTTGTTGGTCCATTTCATCCCTTAAATATTAACCGATCTTTTCCAAAAACAATAGGGGTCTTCATTGGCCAGAGCCCATCCTACATGCAAAATTTCGTGAAGATTGACGATTGGTATACTTAAAGGTGGGTCTAGGGCCAATATTTCGCGGCGTTACAAACTTTTGGGGCTGTACAAAGCTATAATACCCTGATTCGGATAAAAAAATGTGTCCATAATGGACAGACGGACGGACACACATATCTAAATCGACTCAGTTAGTAGATATATGATGATCGGTATACTTAAAGGTGGGTCTAGGACCAATATTTCGCGGCGTTAAATTACATTCATTGAAAAAAATATTTTTATATATCCACATTCCATGAAAAAATATTTTTGAAAAAAAAAATCGCGTTCATTTGGAGTTCTCCAAAAAACTGCTGTAATAAGAGATTCTCTCTGACATTTTTGGAAATAATACAATATTGCTTCCCAGAAATCTAAAAATTCTAAACAACTAGTAGCCAGATATTCTGCCATTGAAAAAAACATGTCTGTCTACATTTATGACATGATTTCATTGTAGACCAAATTGTATATCTCCTGCATTTGGACTACGATTTGGTTGTATTTTCATGGATGATGTGATGTTGCACTTTGCAATTTATATTTTGTTCATTTATTTAGTGTTTTGTGAGTTTTTTTTTCATTGGTGTCCGGTTTTTAGAAATAAACAAAATGTTTGACTGCTTGACTGTGCGTGGTGGGCGTTTTGCTGTTGTTTTGTTTTGCAAAATGTTTTGGTCTTTGGCATTTGGCCAATTGGCTTAATTAAATTAAACAGATTTTTAACTCCGAGGAACAAAAACAAAAAAAAAAATACAATAAAAATCTACATACGCGTGTATGTGTGTTTCTGCTATTTGCCATGAAAGCCAAACCCAATTGAGGGAAAACAAAAAACAAAATTGTTTGGAAAATAAAATTTTAACAAAAATCTAGAACAGAAAATGTAACATTCCAGAAATCCACAAAAAATGCAAAATAAAAATCAACAACAAAAAATGATGGAAAACGTTGCCTGCTTATTCAAAATTGTTTCTACTTTTTTTTGGCAAATTTTTATTTTTTGGCTTGTATTCAATGTCATAGAAATATTTTACTATGTCAATGAAATTTGCCACAATTCTAGTTATGTATTTATTTTTTTTTATGTCTCTTGTTTTATTTTTTGGCATCTGCAGAGGTTTTTTATTTATTTATTTTTTTTTTTTTTGGAATATTCCGCCTGTCATATATTCCAATTTATTTAGGAAATTTAGTTTTTGGATGATATTTTATTATTTCAGTTTTGCTTTAGACATTTAAATAATGTTTAGTATTATTATAATGGATGCTCTGAACGATTTTAGCTGCAGTGGAACCTGTAAAATGAACAATTTCTTAATGAAACATGTTTGGCTTATTTTTTAAAGGATTTTTTTTAAATATTCTACACAATTTTGATCAATATTTTTGTGCTTCACCTTTTTTTGGCGATAGGCTCCACTGTCTTATGTGCTATTATTGTTATTTAAATGTTCACATAATAGTGTTGTGTTGTCGGTTTTGTTTTGTGGCTTTATGCCATTTATTTGAATAAGATAATTTATGGTATGGCATAAACCCATCAAAATTCTGTAGTTTTTTTTCAGTTCCTTTTCCGAACAAATTGAATATAAGGACTAATTTATTATTAAAATTGTTATTATAAGTTAAAACCAAATTACGCGGAACTATTGTGGGCTTTGTATGAGGACCTTGAAAAATAAATGTATCAAAATTCAAGACCACAAGACATCATTAAAAAAATATTTTTTTTAAATCAAATTCTATAAGAGGTTAATTATACCCTACACAACTATGTTGTCAGGGTATTATAGCTTTGTGCAGCCCCAAAAGTTTGTAACGCCGCGAAATATTGGTCCTAGACCCACCTTTAAGTGTACCGCTCATCATATCTCGACTAGCTGAGTCGATCTAGACATGTGTGTCCGTCCGTCCATTAAAATTTGTAAACACGATACAGGCCACAGTTATGGACCAATCTCCACGAAATTTTGCAAGTAGGATGGGTTCTGGCCAATGAAGACCCCTATTGTTTTTTAAAGATCGGTTAATGTTTAGGGAACGAAATGGAACAAATACTAAATTGTTGTCGGTTTTTCTGGTAGCTCCAGAGGCCGCAATTATGACCCAAACATCTCGAATTTTTACATGGAGAAGGGAATTGGTCCAAAGAATAAGCATGCATGTTTTGATAAAAATCGGTCAATATTTAGCGGGTAAAATGGACCCTGACTTTTGTGTGAAAAATGACAAAATTTGTATTCTATAGCGTATATATTTACTCCTGAAGGACATAGAGCCGAGAAGTTGATAGTATATCCAAAAGGAGTTGTTGACCTTTAAATTGATGCCAATTATATTGTCGTATGTGCTCGGATGCGGGAGTTACACTTGAATATTTACGGGTGCTTACATATTCAGATATTATATTGAGGTTCTAGTTATGGTCAAGGACAATGCCTATAATTTTCGGATCAGATGATCAGATGTCGATCTACAGGCCACAATTGAAAGTTCAAATAATATTGGAATCGAATATTAGAGGACCTAAAACTATATCGAACTTTTTTTTCGTCGAAATTGTGTATTTCCACTGGTTTTTATACTATTTTTAATCAACGAACCTATTTTCAGGCCATCCTTGGAAAAATAATTTAAAACCAGTGAGCGGAGCAGTATATTCGGACGGGGCCGACCATATGATACCCTACATAACTACCACGAAAATCAAACTTTCTGCGGTTCTATATTCTCAGCCTGGACAATATTTCGAGATATTTGCACCCTTTTTACCGATCATAGATCAACAACTTCACTTTCTAACCCTGGCATATTTTCCAATTTTTTTTCTTGAAGTGAATTTTTAAGCCGTAAAATAAAAAACGATCATCATCTAAACTGTCGCTCTAAGTATTTGGTCAGATCCCCTTCAGCTTGTACAATATGTGATGTTCTGCATATAATAATTGCCTCTAGAGCGACTAGAAAATCTGACAAAATTAAAGTTTTCCGTTCATTGCACCCCCTGAATGAAATCTCAACTCAAAGCTATCAGCGAGACATTTCCGCCCTCTAATGAAGTAATAGTAATATTCTGCATATAGTCACCTTTACCTAATTATGTATAACTCCCACATCAGAGTACATGCAGCCAGAAGTTTGGTATCAATTTGAAGGTGAACAACTCCTCTTGGATACACTATCAACTTCTCGTCTCTATGTCTTTCAGGAGTATGTATATACGCCCCAGAATAAAAATTTTGTAATTTTTCACACAAAATTCAGGGTCCATTTGACCCGCTAAATATTGACCGATCTTCATCAAAACAGGAATGCTTATTCTTTGGCACGATCCTCTTCTCCATGTAAAATTTCACGATGTTCGGACCATATCTACGGCCTCTGAGCGACCAGAAAAACCCACAAAAATTAAGTATTTGGTCCATTTCATCCCTTAAATATTAAAAGATATTTACCAAAAACAATAGGGGTCTTCATTGGGCCTAACCTATCCTCCATGCAAAATTTTGGGAAGATTGGTCCATAACTGTGGCCTTATCATGTTTACAAATTATAGATAGATCGACTCAGCTAGTCGAGATATGACGATCGGTATACTTAAAGGCGTTACAAACTCTTGGGGCTGCACAAAGTTATAATACCCTGACAACATAGTTGTGTAGGGTTTAAAAATCCTCTCCCATTTGATATTCGTGAAAAGTCAGATACATTCCTCGTGTAATCGTACATACCTACATAATACATACGAATTTTGAGTGTTAAAATCTCCTTACAAAAAATTCTAGATATAGGTATACTCTGCTAGACCTATCTAACAATAAGTTCAATGGGGCTTGGAAATTTCATTACAAACATCACACTCAAAATTAAACTTATACAAAATTCCAAAAAAAAAACTGTATGTTATTTTATGGCAATGTCATTTACAATCGCCATCTCCCAGCTCTGCAATATATAGAAAAAAAAAACATGCAAATCACTTGGGTATCAACAATAATGATGTTGGAAATTATTATGCATATTGGGGCTCATTAATGAAGTAAATCGTAATTTTTTCATAAAAAACAAATATTTGCAAGCAGTAAGGTCAAAGTAATTCTGCTTGATTACAATTTAATATTCAATTTAGAATACAACAACAATAACAATTCCCCTTTCTTTTTTTTTCCTTTGCAGCCCCGCAACAAGGAACAAGAACAAGAAGTCTTGAACTGGATCTTTGAAGTTTTGGGCGAAAAGGTGCCAGCCGGTCAATATGAAGATATCTTGAAGGACGGTATTGTCCTCTGCAAATTGATCAACAAATTGGCCCCCGGTTCCGTTAAGAAAATCCAAGAACGTGGTACCAACTTCCAGTTGATGGAAAACATTCAACGTTTCCAGGCTGCCATCAAGAAATACGGTGTCCCCGAAGAGGAAATTTTCCAAACTGCTGATCTCTTTGAACGTCGTAATATTCCCCAAGTTACATTGTGCTTGTACTCTTTGGGACGTACCGTAAGTAACACTGCAACCTAATAAACTATCCATTTAAATAATAACAAATGAAATTTAAATTTCAGACCCAACACCATCCTGAATACACCGGCCCCACATTGGGACCCAAAATGGCCGAAAAGAACGTTCGTGAATTCACCGAAGAACAATTGCGTGCCCACAATGCTGAACTCAACTTGCAAATGGGTTACAACAAGGGTGCCTCTCAATCTGGCCATGGTGGTTTCGGCAACACCCGTCACATGTAAATAATTCCGTACCACCCTCCACAAATTCACCATATTTTTTTTTTCTGCCGTATACTAAGTCAGCGTTTTTCTCTTTTGTTTTAAATTAAACTACTAATTTTCATTTTTTTGTTTGTTATCGTTCGTCGTCCATATATATGTCACGTCGTCGTCGTTTTCTCATCACAATTTTTTGTCTGTCATTCTGTTTGTTTTTCTACTTTAAAAATAAGTGAGGTCTAGTTATATTAAAGAAAAGATAAAAAAATGTTTTGTTCTTATATTTTTTAATTAAGTAAAATAAATATTAATATAAATCTAAAATAAAACAGAAAAAACTTAAGCAAAAGTGGTTTTAATCTCGGTATCCTTTTGTGAGCCCTTGAAGATTTATTCGGTTACAGGTACTTAACTAGATAAAAATGCTGAAACAAGGGGAATTTTTCATTTGTCTGGGAAGGTTGGTGGGAAAATAGACAACTTAGTTGGTTGGCATACATACAATGTGGTTATACTTCTCTAAAATGACAAAAATCGATTATAGAGTTATGCAATTTTTTTTTTCGAAAACGTAAATTTAGATAAAAACTAAAAATGAAATATTTATATCATTATGTTTAGCCGGGCAGAACTTTTGTATAGCTCACAATGGTAAACAAATAAAAAATAAATATGTAAAGGAAATAGCCAAAAAATCTTTCAAAAAATTCAGGATATGGACAAAATATTTAAGAAAATCCACGCCTTTGTAAGGACTTTGAAAAAAATACGAGGTTATTGAAAACAATTCATAACAAATCCACGCCTTTGTAAGGACTTTAAAAAATGCGAGGATATTGAAAACAATTCTTAATAAATCCACACCACTGTAAGGACTTTGAAAAAAAAAAATTGCGAGGATATTGAAAACAATTCTTAACAAATCCACACCTTTGTAAGAACTTTGAAAAAAATTGCGAGGATATTGAAAACAATTCCTAACAAATCCACGCCTATACGAGGTCCTTGAAAAAATATTTAACAAATCACACCTTAGAAAAAAATGCGAGGATATTGAAAACAATTTTTAACAAATCCACGCCTATATGAGGTCCTTGAAAAAATATTTAACAAATCCACACCTTTGAAAAAAAAATTGCGAGGATATTGAAAACAATTCTTAACAAATCCACGCCAATATGAGGTCCTTGAAACATATTTAAAAAATCCACACCTTTGTTAGGACTTTGAAAAAAAAAAATTGCGAGGATATTGAAAACAAATCTTAATAAATCCACGCCTGTATCAGGTCCTTGAAAAAATATTTAACAAATCCACGCATATATGAGGTCCTTGAAAAAATATGTAAACAATTCCCCCCTACATGAGGTATTAAAAAAAAAGTTTAAGAAAACCCACGCCTTTGTGAGGTCCTTGGAAAAATATTCAAGAAAGTACATGCCCTAGAACTCCTTGGAAAAAATACTTAGGAAAATCCACTCCAGTAAGATATAAAATATCCAATAAAATATTCAATAAAATCCACGCCTATATTATGTCCTTGAAATAAATATTTAAGAAAATCCACACCTAATTAAGACAACCCACGCCTATGCGAGGTCATAGAAATAATTTATACAAAAATACACAAAAATAAAAGGTCGCTTCAAAAAAAAAAAAAAAAAAAAAGACCACCCAAGCATATGTGAGGACATTAGAAAAAACGTAAAAAAAATCCACGCCTGTACAAGGTCTTCGAAAAAAATTATTAGGAGAATCAACCATACGAGGTCCTTGAAAATTTTTAAAGAAATTTCCCGCCTATATGATGTCCTTAAAAAAATTTTAAGAGATGCTAATAGGAAACGGTATGAAGGTATTTAAGGTATCTGAGGTATCTGAAACAAAATATTTCAAAAAAATCCCAGCCCATAACAAGTCCTTCGAATAAAATATTAAAACAAAACCCACACTTATAAGAGGTCCTTCAAAACAGATTTTAAACCATTGAGCGGAGCAGCATAGTTGGGCAGGGACGACCATATGATACCCTACACAACTTCCAGGAAAATCTAACTTTATATGCTTCTATATTCTGAGCTTGGGCAATATTTCACGATATTTTCACCCTCATGGCAGACTAGAGGTCTACAAATATTACTAATATTCAGTACAGCCCTTATAATTACTTGTCCACATTACCTTCACTGCGGGTTGTGTTGTGTTGTTCGGCGTTCAATTATGGTCTATAGATCCACTCGAAAAGACACAACCAATTAAGTTTTCGGTCCACTTCATCCCAATATTATTATCTGAACATCACCGAAAATTATGGGCGTTATCTTTGACCATAACTGGATCCTCTTGGATCCAGCTATCGAATACAAATTTTATAATTCTTCACACAAAAGTCAGGGTCCATTTGACCCTCTAAATATTGACCGATCTTCATCAAAACAGGCATGTTTTACCTTTTTCCCGAAACTTAAGACACACCATTCTAAATTCAATTCAGTACACTATGCCAAAATTCGTGCAAATCGAAGGATTTGCATTTAATCGGACGAAACTATATATGGGAGCTATATCTAAATCTGAACCGGTTTTTATTAAACTTGCGCTATGCCAAATTTCTTGCAAATCAAAATATATATAGAGACCATTTACATTAAATCGGACCAAACTTTATATGTTAGCTATATCTAAATCTGAACGCAATTTCAAAAAATTTAACACACATCATTGTAGACCTAATTAAGTACGCATTGCCAAATTTCGTTAAAATCGAATGATATATAGGGACTTTGGTACACCATTTTCATTAAATCGGACGAAAATATATATGGGAGCTATATCTAAATCGGAATCGATTTTCAGGAAACTTTACACACATCATCCTGGACTCAATTCAGTACACCATACCAAATTTCGTAGAAATCGGAATTTATACAGGGACATTGTCACCTCATTTACATAAAATAGGACGAAAATATATATTGGAGCTATATCTAAATCAGAACCGATTTTCAGGAAACTTAACACACATAATTGTAGACCTAAAGCAGTACACCATGCCAAATTTCGTGCAAATCGAATGATATATAGGGACTTTGGTGCACCATTTACATAAAATCGGATAAAAATATATATGAGAGCTGTATCTAAATCTGAACCGATTTTCACGAAACTTAACACACATCACTCTAGACTTAATTCAGTACGCTATGGCAATTTTCGTGCAAATCGAAAGATAAATAGGGACTTTGGTACACCATTAACTTCAAATCGGACGAAAATATATGTTGAAGCTATATCTTAATCTAAACCGATTTTCCCCAATTTCAATAGAATTCGCCCTTGGGCCAAACAAATGAGCTGTATCAAATTTCATCCAAGTCGGGTTATAAATGCGATCTGTACTGTGTTTACAATTTAACACCAATAACGGATAAACAGACGGACATTCATAAATCGACTTAGAAATTGATTCTATGCATATTCTCAAAAGGAACCATGGGTCTATCTCGATTCCGTTTGCCTGCTGCAAACATATGCACAGTGTCGCACAGTGTGGTGAAGGGCATAAAAATATTTTTTTTTCTCGAAATAGGTTTGTATTCAATTGTTTTCAAGGACATTTTTGACTTGTATTTCTAAATTTAATATCCGTCCGTCCACAGTTCATTTATTTGGCCTAGTTCAGTTTTTCAAATAGTTGTCAAAATTCATTTTGTTTGATTTTATGGCAATCTCAGGAACATCTCTTGTATGTATATACCCAATATGATGAAAGATTTGTGAAGGAGATGTCTTTAGAGTTTGTAAAAATGTTTCCTTACTCCATATTATTTGCGATTTCCAACATCTTTGTTTAATTCATCACTTTTATTATCTCCAAATCTAAACAGTATTCGCTTTAACTGCAAATCACCCTTTAAACCCAGAATACTAACATGATAATAAGATATTTTATGGTTATGACTATGAGACGGAGGGCATAAAAATGTAGTTTGTTTTATTACAGGCTTCTCGTAAATAAAGCCTTTGATAGTTTAACATGCATTTATGTTCAAGTTTACATCGTAACCTCTAACAGGCATTAACACATTACAGCATAATTATGACCTATGTTTTTAAAGTTAGTGTCGACATTTGGTATACTGTAGCAAAAAAAAATCTTGGCAGATTTATTATTTAGGTGAGATTGTGAAATTATTGTTAAGCATTTTTTAATAAATTAATTTTCCATAGAATAAACGAAGGTCATCTAATAGAAGACCACAGTTTATTTCTTCATATTAGAAGACAAGGGGGTTTTCTCATAGAAGGACAGAAGCTTTTCTGATAGGAAACAAGGTGTTATTTTCAATGGAGGTCAGGAGCGTTTTCATAAAATACCAGAAGAATATCTTGCAAAAGAAAGTTCATAGAAGACTATTCTATCCCTCCTTCTTTGCATCTACAAGTTGCTCATACCCTTAAACATATCTTTTTTAAAAATCTCCGCCTTCAGCCTTTGAAATATTTCTTGAAAATCTACTTGTTTCTCTTTATAATTTATGTTATACATAACTAAAAGTATTTCAAATATATTACATCAATCAACCAATTAATTTTAGTTGCAATCGAAATTACTTATCATTTCATTCGAATAACTCCACAATTTGTATTATAATTCTCGATATAAACTATTGTTGAATAATAAATAAGTTTTGCAAGACAAACTAAATAATTTCTTCACATAATAAGCAACACTCAATTTGTATAACATGAATTATGATTATTACTAGTATTACTACTACGTAGCACAATTATTATCATTTTTATTTTATTTTAATATTACAAATGAATGCATCCAATTATGAATTTAAGTTGTGAACTAGTTGTATTTCATTTGGGACTTAACATTTCATTGGAAAGCCAAGCAACCAGAATAATGCTAAATAAAAATGCCAATAGAAAAATCAAAGTCCACTTTATTGCTACTGCTTGTGTGAGCTTAACTCATCAGTGAGCATTTCTAAAAAAAAAACAAAACAAGTGAAAAAGCGTTAAGTTCGGCCGGGCCGAACTTTGGATACCCTCCAACATAGATATACTGATAGGTACTAGAAGTGAAATTATAGAGAACATACTAAAAAGTGGACCTATACCGACATTTCTAAAAACGGATTATGTAAACCATAATACAAATTTAAGAAATTTTGAGGGTGAATACAATTTAACATGGTGAAAATGTGTCTCATCGAAATGTTGGTTCTAGACCCCATGTTTCTTTGGACCAAATCCGTTTCAGAAAATTAAAATTCCATCCAAACTTTGCCCATCTTATTATTTTTTCCAAACTTAGTTCAAATTCAAAGATGGGGAATATCGGTCCACTCCTTCTGGAAAAATTTATGGAAAACGATTTATAGAAAATTTTATGCACGCTATTCGGTACGCCGCGTTGTTAAAAATATAATCTATATGTGGCGGCTATATCTAAATCTAAACCGATTTTTACGAAAATTAGACTCTAGACTTAATTCAGTACGCTAAGCCAAATGTTGTCCAAATCGAAGCATATAAAGGGACTTTGGTGCACTATTTACCTAAAATCGGATGAAAATATATATGGGAGCTATATCTAAATCTGAACCGATTTTCACAAAATTTAACACACATCGTTCTAGACTTAATTCAGTACGCTATGCCAAATTTCGTGCAAATCGAAGTACATATAGAGACTTTGGTACACCATATACCTTAAATCGGACGAAAATATGTATATGGGAGCTATATCCAAATCTGAACCGATTTTCAGGAAACTTGACACACATAATTTTAGACTCAATTCAGTACGCTGTGCCAAATTCCGTACAAATCGAAAGATATATAGGGACTTTGGTACACCATTTACATTAAATCGGACGAATATATATATGGGAGCTATATCTAAATCTGGACCGATTTTCAGGAAATTTTACACACATAATTTTAGACTCAATTCAGTACGCTGTGCTAAATTTCGTGCAAATAGAAGGATTCACAGGGACTTTGGAACACCATTTACCTTAAATCGGACGAAAATACATATATGGGAGCTATATCCAAATCTGAACCGATTTTCAGGAAGCTTGACACTCATCATTCTAGACCTAATTCAATAGGCTATACCAAATTTCGTGCAAATCGAAAGATATATATAGGGACTTTGGTGCACCATTTACCTAAAATCGGGTGAAACTATATATGGGAGCTATATGTAAATCTGAACCGATTTTCACGAAACTTAACACATATCATTCAAGACTTAACTCAATACGCTATGCCAAAATTCGTGCAAATCAAATGATTTTCAGGGACTTTGGGCACCATTTACCTAAAATCGGGCGAAGCTATATATGGGACCTATATCTAAATCTGAACCGATTTTCACGAAACTTAGCACAAAATACTGAATATTAGGAGGTATCGTTATATGGGTACTACCAGAAAAAGTGGACCTATATTAATAATTTTTTGC
This sequence comes from Musca vetustissima, assembly GCF_032173495.1. Lineage (NCBI taxonomy): Eukaryota > Metazoa > Arthropoda > Insecta > Diptera > Muscidae > Musca > Musca vetustissima. The sequence goes on along the minus strand of NW_026885809.1, from coordinate 52,461 downwards.
TGGAGACATTTAGTACCCAATAAGAACCCAATGTAGCAAATTTCAGCGAATTCAGTTAAAAAGCGCTTTCAAGAACCCTAAAATACCGAAAATTGTAGGGTACCGTTATATGGGGGGTACCTGAAAAAAATTGACCTATATTTATAATATTTAGTACCCAATAAGAACTCAAAGTACCATTTTTCAGCGAATTCGGTTGAAAAATTCTATCAAAACCCCCAAAATACCGAAAATTGAGGGGTGCCGTTATATGGGGGCTATCCGAAAAAATGGACTTATATTCATAATTTTTTGTGGGGAGATTTGGTAACCAATAAGAACTCAAAGTACCAAATTTCAGCGAATTCGGTTGGAAAACACGCTCAAGAACCTCAAAATGCAGAAAATTGGGGGTACCCTTATATAGCAGCTATGCCTGTATATATATAGCATCTATGTCTGTATTTTGTCTGCCTGCCTACAGACAAAATACAGACAAAATTTCAGCACCCTATCTCAATTCCTTCAGAAGATAGCGTGATTACAACAGACGGACGGAAGAACGGACATGGCTAGATCGTCTTAGAATTTTACCCTGATCAAGAATATATAAACTTTATAGGGTCGGAAATGAATATTTAGATCTGTTACAAACGGAATGACAAAATTAATATACCATCCATACTATGGTGGAGGGTATAAAAACACACACACACAGATATAAATATGTTTATAAATATATGTTCACATATATATGTTTGTTGGTTTATTTATAACTAGTTTTCAAACATGCCGTATTGCAAATATATGCACGTGATTTAGTTATGCGGAAAAGTGTGTGTGAGTGTGTTCGTTGCTGTTCCTGCTACAGTTAATAGTCTACATAAAGGTTTATATTTTATGCATCGTTGGCTTCCAGTTAGCAATTATACGGCATCGTTATTGACTAATAAGTAATAAATTAGTTATTTTATAATAATTTTTTATATAACAGTAAATAGCAGTGTTTATTTATGTATGTATATATTGAATGTGTTAGGGATGCCATAGAAGGAAATCTTAGGGGATTGAATATAATTATAATTAAAAATCAGTAAGGAAATGGCAAAAGTTATAGCACCCACTATTGATGCATATTGATGAGATAATCCCCAGATTATCACTGATCTGAAATCGGACAAAATTAATTATTTTAATTAGATATATATATGGTAAGTTGTGCAAAATTTCGTGTCAATCGAACAAACATTAGGAGTTTTGTACACCATTTACCTAAAATAGGAAGGAAATATGTATGTGGGACTTATATCTAAATCCGAACTGATATTCTGGAAACTTGGCACACATCATTCTAGACTTAATTTAGTTCGCCATGCCAAGTTTCGTGCAAATCGAAAAATATATAAGGACTTTGGTGCACCATTTACAATAAATCGGATGAAAGTATATATGGGAGCTATATCCAAATCTGAACCGATTTTTCGAAACTTATCATACGTCATTCTAGACTCAATTTAGTACGCTATGCCAAATTTCGTGGAAATCGAAATATAATTTCAAAGCCACTCGTCCGACAGTTGGTAAAAAATTCCAGTGACTGCTCATATTGTTTACGAGCGTACAAAAGCACTTTGGTAGGAATTTTCCAGAAAAAAAATTCGTGATGGAATTCAATCGTGATAGTGTGTTAGTATTTGGCAGGAATACCATAAGTGACTATCGTTAGAGCACTCCAGCATTTGATTGTGAATAAATATTTTGTGTCTCGTACAATCGCTCGTTAACGTGATAATGGTAGCGTAGCCCGACGTCAAAGAAGTGGACGGAAGAAAACAGCAACATCAGCAGAAATGGTTCGAGCAGTAAAGAAGCGACTTGATCGAAAACCGCGTCGCAGTGGCCGAAAAATGGCTCCTGGGATTAATATATCGCAATATTCCATTAAGAAAATAAAACCATCGAAATTCCAAAATGAGCAAGAACTTACACCGTAACAGAAAGAAAATAGACATGCTTTGTTTGGCCGAAAGTAGTGAAGTGCCGAACTTGGTTTTCTCCCATTCGTTGTCCACCAGTTTTTAAACAAAATGTTTGTATTTACATGACAAAGAGGTCAGCTGAAAATGTGCACCTTCGCTTGGCCACCTCTCTGCTCGTATTAATCGGACTTGGCATCAAAATAAATTCCGATTATTATCTCGAAAATATTCTGGAGGGTGTATAAAGGCCTTGAGCACGCAAACATTTTCTTTGCAGATCTTGGACATTCCAACAGGACTCAGCATCATCGCACTCAGCACGCTTCACCCAAGAATGGTTACAAAATGAGCTTCCTCGCTTCATTTCTAGGTCACAATGGCCACCAAAATCTCCGGATACCAAACCGTTGGACTATTGTGTCTTGAGTATTTTGGAAAGCAAGGTTGACACTAAAAAATACCAAAGTGTCGATCACCTCAAGCAAGCGCCTCACCGGGAAAGGTCCAAAATACCGCAGAGCAACATTCGGGCAGCGGGAATGGCGTTAGAAGGCCATAATTCGTGCCAAAGGTGACCACTTCGAACAAATCTAAACTTATTCTAAAATTTGTTGCTATTTTGGAAATGTTTTGCTTTCATTCAACAAAATGCAAAAAATTATGGCGTTTGACTTTGTTGCAGTTTTTTATCTCACCCCGTATATAGGGACTTTGATGCACCACTTACATTAAATCGGACGAAAATATATATTGGAGCTATATCTAAATCTGAACCGATTTTCTCTCGTTCTAGGCTTAATTTAGTGCGCTATGCCTATTCATGCAAATAGGAAGATATATAAGGACTTTGGAACATAATTTACTTTCGGACGCAAATATATATGGAAGCTATATATAAATCTGAACTGATTTTTCCCAATTTTAACACGATTCATAAATGCGATCTGTACTTTGTTTATAATTTAACATGGACAGACAGACGTGATTCTATACATATTTTGCCTGTTACAAACATATGCACAATGACATAATACGCTGTACCACAATGTGATGAAGGTTATAGAAATTATACAATATAGGTTAATGTTTCAAAATAGTCCTAACATGAACTCGGAAGGCCATGTGAAACCCACTTCGATTTGCAAATACGGCTCCATCTTTCTCTGGGAGCTATATCAAAAAGGGGACCTGTGTCGAAAATTGTCAATGCCGGGTCTTAATATGGCGAGGTCTTCTAATTTGTTTTTCGGACTCCAAAAACCCAAAAAAACTAAATTGCAACCACTTCGGTTGGTAAATATGGGGGCCATACCAAAAAGTATACCGGTTTCAAAACTAAATATTAAAGATAGAGATCTTGTGATTTCAGCAGAGAGACAGGTAGACGGACATGGCTACATCTATATAGAATTTGACATATAAATTATGGGATATCCGACCAATATTTCGAGGTATTGCAAATTGCTAGATAATTTGTTATATCTCATGGTGGATTGTATACAAATTTTCAATTGTTTCCACCCATTTAGGCCGATTTTCAGGATTTTTAAAAATTTTGGATATGTTTCTAACCGAATTTCCACAAAGTTGATATACTTTGGACAGGAAATCTTAAATCCAATTTCCAACATTTTGGAGTTTGTTATGTTATGAATAGTTTTCATCAAAAGTGGCTGGTCAATTATCCTTTTCTGGTGCTTTATGGGTTAGGCAATTTCATGGGAAAATATTGTCGGTTTTGGTCCATAACGATTCCGCCTGATTTTTATACCCTCCACCACACTGTGGTACAGGGTATTATGTCTTTGTGCATATGTTTGTAACAGGCAAAAGGAAACGATATAGAAACATGGTTCCTTTTGAGAATATGCATAGAATCACTTTCTAAGTCGAGTCCGTCTATTATTCGAATTGGATGAAATTTGGCACAGCTCTTTCATTTGGCCAAAGGACGCACCCTATTGAAATTGGGAGAAATCGGTTCAGATGTAGGTATAGGTCCCATATATATCGATTTAAGATAAATGGTGGACCAAAGTCCCTAAATAGCTTTCGATATGCACGGAATTTGGCGCAGAGTAGAATGATGTGTGTTGAGTTTCGTGAAGATTCGTTCAGATTTAGATATAGCTCCCATATATATTTCCGTCTGATTTTACATAAATGGTGCACCAAACTCCTAATGTTTGTCCGATTAACACGACATTTTGCACAACGTATCAAATTGAGGCTTGAATGACGTTATTGGATTTTGTTGAAATGGGTGCAGATAAAACCATAGCTTCCATATGTATTTCGAACGGGTGTCTGATTGAGATTAAATTTTTAACAGTGCGGCGTACCGTATAGCGTGTATCAATTTTGCCAAAAATCGTTTTCCATAAATTTGTCCCATCGTACGAAATGTTCCTTCAAGGGAACATTGATATACAATTGTATGGATACATATGTACAATATATCCAAGTGTTGAAGGTTATCATATAGTCGGTCAAGTCAGACTTTACTACTTTCCTTACTGGTTATTATATGTAACAAAATTTGATATTTTCTTTCCTATACATATCCACATTTCACACCAATGTATTGCCCTAAAATTGTTTTGTTGTTTTATTTGCCAATGAAAAATTAATTCGAAATTCCATTCAAGTACACATTGTTGTCTGAATTGTTTTGGAAGCCCTTAGGTCGGTAAGCCTCTCAACAAAAAAGAAAGAAATATTTTGAAAATATCAACATTTGTAGAATTTTGTGGTTTTGGTTACCACGAATTGTTTTTGGTGGAGTTGATCCAAACCACTATATGAATAAAGATGTGAACAAATATTTTATGCCTCAGGGATATAATGCACACACACACATACACACACTTAACTAATACTTACGCGTTAGAGTGTTCATGTTTTCTTTACATGAGAATTCGTTTTAGGAATTTTCGAAATACTGCAGACTTTTTTAATGCTACAAATGTGTTGATTAGCAAGCAGGGAAAAACAGAGAAGCAACAAACACTAAAAACAACAACAACAATAGTTATTTGAACTATATTTGAATAAATGTGTTTTGAGGGGATTTCTCAGTAATTCTTTATGTGTATTTCTGTAGCGGAAAAAAAATTAGCCAAACTTTACTTAGAGGTGTGATGGAGTAGCTATAGATAACAAACACCCATGAGGAAAAATTTTCCTTAAATACCGAAACAATTCTTTTCTTTGCCTTTGTAACAGAACAGCATGAAGACAAATGACTCCCGTTTTGAAACGTGGGTATCATTGTCTGCGAAAAGTAAATAACAAACCGAAACTTTGGTGTATCAAATGGATTAAGGGTATACGGCACACAAGTGTATAACTCACACATACACATCGGGAGACTGCCATCTTTACATGTGTAAATTGTAATAGGAGTCCAGTATATAATCACATATATATATAGCACACAGTCATTTGTCGCACTCTCCCTTTTGAAAAAGAGTATGAACAAGTGTAGGTACAGTATTGGACTGCAAATATTATTGAAGATTCTCCTAAGATTCTTATTGTAAGGTACATTATGATACATACCGATATAAACCAAGTCTTAGTATAATAATTTTGATGGTATATGTACAATAACCTGTCAATAGAATTAATGTAGCATCTTTGGGAGACCATTGACATGAAATCGGACGAAGCTAAATTATGTGATCTATATAGATATATGAATCTATTTTAATCAATACATAAACATGTCATTCTGAAATCAATGTAAAATTTTCCTATCATTTGAACTGACATTGAGTCTTTGGTATACCATTTGTACGGAATAGAACAAAATTATGAATGAAGGAATATTTAAATCGGAACCGATTTCAATGCAACACACACTATTTATACCCTTCACCACACTGTGGTACAGGGTATTATGTCTTTGTGCATATGTTTGGAACAGGCAAAACGAAACGAGATAGACACACGGTTCCTATTGAGAATATGCATAGAATCACTTTCTGAGTCGATTTATGCATGTCCGTCCATCCGTCTGTCCGTCCATGTAGTTTTGTGAACAATGTACAGGTCGCATTTATTATCCAATTTGGATGAAATTTGGCATAGGTCACTTGTTTGGCCCGAGTACGAACCCTATTGAAATTGCGAAAAATCGGTTCAGATTTAGATATAGCTCCCATATATATTTTCGTCCGATTTATTGTAAATGGTGCACGATTTGCACGAAATTTGGCACAGGTTAATGAATTAGGTGTAGAATGATGTGTGTTAAGTTTCCTAAAAATCGGTTCAGATTTAAATATAGCTCCCATATATATTTTCGTCCGATTTAATGTAAATGGTGCACCAAAGTCCCTATATATCTTTGGATTTGCACGAAATTTGGCACAGCGTGCTAAGTTTCCTGAAAATCGGTTCAGATTTAGATATAGCTCCCATATATACTTTCGACCGATTTAATGTAAATGGTCCAACAAAGTCCCTATATATCTTTCGATTTGAACGAAATTGGGCACAGGGTAATGAAGTAGGTCTAGAATGCTGTGTGTTAAGTTTCGTGAAAATCGGTTCAGATTTAGATATATCTCCCATATATATTTTCGTCCGATTTAAGGTAAATGGCGTACCAAAGTCCCTTAATATCTTCCGGTTTGCACGAACTTTGGAACAGCGTAATTAGTTAGGTATATTATGATGTATCTTAAGTTTCCTGAAAATCGGTTCAGATTTAGATATAGCTTCTATATGTGACCAAATGACAAATTTAGTATCGGTTGCAGAATGACATGTTTATGGATCCCATTTTACTGGCCCTTTAAAAATGCGACGCCTGTTAGGCGACCGGCTTTACTACTTTCCTTAATGGTTTAGACATAATTTAGTGCGTTATTCCAAATTTTGATGAATCTGAACTCTCGCTATTTTAAATGCAAAATGGTGTGTTATGCCAAATTTTGTCGCCATGGTACAAACTTCAATAGTTTGGTGTTGCCTCAAATCGGGCGAAATTATATATGGGAGCTATATCTAAATCTGAAAAAATTCACAAAAAAACTTATATTCCAAATTTCGTTTTAATCGGTCAAACACTGGGAGTTTAGCGCACTATTTACATAACATCGGATGAGCATATATGTGACAACTATATCTAAATCTAAACCGATTTCAACGAACTCTAATAAAAGTCAATCTAGACGCCATGCATGATTTTGTGCAAATCGAAAGAAATATAGAGGCCTTAGTGTACAATTTATATAAAATCGGAGCAATGGGAGCTACATCTAAATCAGAACTGATTTCAGCGAACCTTTGTGCACATAATTTTGGAGTCATTCTAATACGCTATACGAAGTTGTGTAAATCGAAAGTAATATAGGAGCTTTGCCGCACCATTTACATAAAATCGGACGAAAATATATATGGAAGCTAGACCTAAATCTGAACCGATTTCAATGGAACTTTACACATGTCATTCTATACTGAAGTCAGTACGCCATGCAAAATTTCGTGCATCATTTATATAAAATCGAACGAAAATATATATGGGAGCTATATCTAAATCTGAATCAATTTCAACAAAACTTCACATACATAAATCTGTACTTAATTAAGTACGCTGTGCAAAATGTTGTGCCAATCGGTCTAACATTGTGACTTGGGTGAACAATTTTGGAATCGGTCAAACCTATACATGTGAGTTTCATCTAATGCTGAACCGATGTTCTCCAATGTTTGTCTTTGGGCCTAATAAGAGTGCTGGACAGACAGACAGACGGACATGCACAAATCGATTCGAGAAAGTGATTCTATGTATTCTATGTATGTATATATCCTTAAAATAATCGATGGGTCTATCTCGTTTCCCCTGTTTTCATAATGCACAAAGATGTACAATGTGCCACAGTGTTGTGAAGGGTATAAAAAATAAATCCGCGTTCATAGAGGATCCTTAAAAATTGAGTTTAAAATACTTTTCTTGTAAATGATCCTTGAAAATATGCTTTTAGAAAATCTACGCTAAGGATTCTTGAAATGTGTTTTTTAAAAAATTATGCTTATAAATAACCCAAGAAAATTTCTTTTGAAAATTCCCGCTGATAAAGGATTCATGAACATATATTTGTAAAAACCAACTATTGAAATTGGAAAAAATCGGTTCAGATTTAGATATAGGTCCCATATATATGTTCGTCCGATTTAAGGTAAATGGTGCGCCAAAGTCCAAAGTAAAGTGCGCCAGGAGTGATGTTTGGCAAGTTTCGTGAAAATCGGTTCGGATTTAGATACAGGTTTCAGAATGGTATGCGCATGGATTGTAATTGGTTTAAATATTGATGTAGACCACACATTTAGTTTCATCCCATTCCATTTCATTGTCCTCTAAAGATTATATGTGTGTGTTCTATCTACAGGATATTGTCCTATCTACAGGATTTTGTATATATTAGCATATCTTGTATGTATCCAAAGTGGTGAAGGGTATCATATAGTCGGCTCCGTCCGACTTTTGAACTTTCCTTAATTGTTTTGCTTGTTATTATTTACATCTCTTAGACTTACACAGATTTCTGGACAAGTCGCTCCAGAAATCACATTAATTTGAGTTCGAAATCACTCATTTATCCCACCTCCATAATTTTTTGACAGGATACTGTACACTTCCCACAAATTATATATATTACGATCTCTTCGTTGACTCTTGTCGTGGGTGTTGATTTCATTTTATTTTATTTTACCTTTAAGCTGAGACATAATTTATGTTCACACCTCAAACCAGATACCGAGCCAAGATTTACCTTCACAGATCGCAGGGCGGCAAGTGTGGGTGTGTGTGTGATGGTGGTGGTGTTGGTGGCGAATGTGGCAAACTAAGAGGAAAATCACTAACAAAAATTATAATGAATGGGCAAACGAAGAAAAATCTCACATAAACGTGTTTACCTGCAAGAGATTTAATTAAGATGTATGTATATATTGTGGAGGCAATACGCACACAGATACACCCACACGCACACACACATACGAATGTACTTATATTACAAATAAATTAGACTGTGTACTAATTGAATAATAAAATTGAAACTAAGAACTAGGAAGGGAATAAAAGGTTTCCGTGAAAAAAGGGTATCCTGAGGAACTTTTTTCACTGAGGAAGGTTGCACGAGATGTTTTTTTGTCCCACATGGACCTGCAACCAGTAAAAATGCCTGATCATACTAATTACATAATATATCACAAGGCAGATTCAAGGCAGATGATCTAAGTTGACAATCCGAGGTTTTGAAGGCTGTCATAAATCCGCACCGAAAATGTTTTAACATTCCGCCCAATTTTCGATATTTTGCGACTTGTAGACGTATTTTCCAACCCAAAACGCTCTAATGTAACATTTCCTGGTTCGGGAGGCTGAAATATTTCAGTGCAAACAATATTCCCGACAGGTGCATGTTTAGACATAGTATTTTTAAGAATTTAGTTGCACCAAAAGAGTTCTAATCTCATACATCGGATTTCTTGGGTTTACATACATCTGCAAAATTATATCGATAAGTCCATGTCTTGGCTAGGGGACTATAAAAGTATCGCCCAAATTTACTTATTTTAATACATATTTAAAGCATTTGCCAATCGAAAAGGTTCTAATTTTGCATTTCGGGGTTTTATAGGTTTACATACATCTACGCGGAAACTCATCATTATCTTATTTTGAGGGCTTTAGCCACATTTTCCAACCGAAGGGCCTCCAATTTCTGTGCACAAACTGATAAGTACTGGCCCATGTTTTGATATAGCCCACATATGACGGTCCCGCCCAATTTTCAGGATTTCGAACGTTTGAGCCACATTTTCGAACCTTACTTACTTAGCTGGCTTGTTACAGAACGGTTGTTCCATAAGCCGAGCTTAAAAAAGGTTTCCAAGCGCGTCGGTCTTGTGCGCAAGTCCACCAATTTGGAAGACCACGTTCCAAGATGTTGTTTTCCACTTGGTCTTTCCATCTAATTCGTGGCCTTCCCCTTCTACGGGAACCATCAGTAGGCTCATTTTTATATGCCTTTTGAGCTGGGGCATTTTCATTCATCCGCACAACATGGCCTAGCCACCGTAGTCGTTGCAGCTCAATACGACTGACTATGTCGATGTCCGCGTATAAATTGTAAAGCTCGTGCCTCATTCGACGCCGATATTCACCGTCGACGCAGATCGGCTCGTAGATCTTTCGGAGAATTTTTCTCTTAAACACCCCAAGAGCTGCCTCATCCGCTTGCGCAAGTACCCATGCTTCTGATCCATATAATAGCACGGGTAGTATCAGCGTCTTGTAAAGTGTGAGTTTGGTCTGGCGGGACCATAGTAGCATCTGTTGACCATCACAATCCTTCTCCGAATTTCAAAACTGATGTCATTCGTTTTATTTATGGTGGTACCAAGGTATATAAAGTCTTTAACTACCTCGAAGCTGTAGTTCTCAAGTTCCACAGTTGGTCCGAGTCTACTGGACGTCTTGCGCGTTGATACCATTAGCTTGGTCTTCTCGCCGTTTACTGCCAGATCCACTTTAGCAGACTCCTTCTCAATTTGTTCAAAGGTGGCTGTTACCTCTCACAATGTTCGACCCATTATATCGATGTCATCGGCGTAGGCGTAACATGTGTAGTTTGTACAGAGTGCCATTTCTGTTCACCTTTGCGTCTCGTATAACCTTTTCTAGTAGGATGTTAAAAAGATCACACGACGAACTGTCACCTTGTCTGAATCCTCGTTCGGTATTGAAGGGCTCCGATAGGTCCTTTCCTACTTTCACTGCTGACCTTGTGCCACTTAAAGTTATCCTGCATATTCGTATTAATTTTGCAGGAATGCCGAACGCAGACATGGCTTTAATCACCCATGAACAGATAGGGCTGTCGAATGCGGCTTTATAGTCGACAAATAGGTGGTATGTGTCGATGTGTTTTTCGTGGGTCTTTTCCAGGATTTGGCGCAGAGTGAAAATCTGGTCAATGGTGGATTTGCCAGGTCTGAAGCCGCATTGGTATGGTCCGATGATGTCATTGACCATTGGCTTCAATCGTTCACACAGCACACAGGATAGCACTTTATATGCGATGGGAAGGAGACTCTATAGTTGGCACATATCGTCTTGTGTCCTTTTTTGTGCACGGGACACAGGATGCTGAGGTTCCAATCATTGGGCATGCATTCATATAGCCAAATTGTGCTAATCAGCTGGTGCATGCTCCTGACCAGCATCTGGCCACCAGTCTTGAATAGTTCGGCTGGTAACCCATCGGCTCCTGCTGCTTTGTTGTTCTTGAGCCGATTAATTGCTTTTATGACCTTTTATGACACTCTATACCATCATCTCTTATTGGTTCTGGGGTATCTTCTTCATCGCCACTATTTGATACTAGAAGCTTTTTGAAATGCTCCTTCCAGATCCTCAACACGCTGTCTGTCACCAGGTTTCCCTCTTCATCTCTCCTTCTTCGAACCGCAATGCTTAAAATTTGATATTTCGGGGTTTTGGAAGCTGGCATACATCTGAGCAAATAATAATTTCCACAGGTCCATGTTTTGACATAGACCCCATATAAAGGTCCCGCCCAATTTTTTATATTTTGTAACCGCATATTCTAAGGCTGACATTTTTAAACCGAAGAAGCTCTGATCATTGTAGTTGCAGTTTTCTGTATTTTGCGTTTTGTAGCTGCAGTTTTCAACCCAATGCGGAAACTGGTTTTTGGAGGCTATTGTATATTTGTAGTGAACATTCTAGGTCCAATGTTTTAGCATAGCCCCCATATAAAAGTCCCGCCTAATTTTCGATATTTTGGGGGGTTTGATCGCATTTTCCATATAGGAAATTGTCAATATATAGTCAAGTTTTAACATATAATTAACAATTACCGAACCACGTCTATTTTCACTACCCTACACACATTTGCCTCTAACGAGCATTAATAAAGCCACATTCAGCTCATCATTAAATATACAAATTATCACTGATGCAAAAATAATTTATTTAATTTTTTGCATGCCTTTTGACCGATAGGTTTTTCACAATATTTGCTCTGAAAATTACCGGCAATAAATAAAATATAATTTTAATTCATTTATTTCCGCTGAGATAGAGTCGGAACCACCGGCGGCATCATCATCGTCATCATCATCAACAACAGCATTATCGAGCAACAATTGTCGATGTAATGCCAGCCGTTTTTCTCGGGGCTTTTCATTAAAGTTTTGCATGAATTGTTAAACAACAAATGTCGGAAAGGACTGCATAGCTGGAAACATATACACAAACGAACACTACACGTGAGTGTGTGTGTGTGTGCGAGCGCGTTCTCATAAAAAATTACACAAACATGGTACCAAAGGGATTTTGATGCACTACCTGAATGCATGATGTTAACATTGATCAGAGTTGATGGCTGCGCTTCGGGTAATGATGCCGATGATGCTACTCCGGCTTCTGATGGCAATGATGATAATAATGGCAATGCAATGTCTGATGCTGCTGCTACAGTTGCTGATTGTGATAGGGCAAAAACGTGCCGTCAAACGGGTCATATGTTATGTTTTTGGGGCGCAAGAGAGGCTGCCGTGTTGCGAAGAAGAGGACGAGTCATGGTGCTGGAATAAATTAGTTACAAGTTGCAGGAAATATTGTATGCCGGCATGTGAGCATTTGTGAATGCATGCGGATCTATGCGCATACATATATTATGATATCCACCGTGGGACATTTTATGCTATGCCCAGGCCACTCGCCAACTCTTTCTCTCTCTGCCCCTCTAGACACAAGTGCAAACATTCAACACAGAAAAATCAAAACAAACCCGATAACATGTAGCGCAGTTATGTGTACATATGTGAGTGTGTTCCTATGTATCACGGTGTGTGCAATCACGTGACTCTATACATGGCCGCCATACCATAAATTCGCACACTGAAATCCATTCACGTGTAACGTGGCGGCAGCTACAACCATGTTGCAGCTTTAGACAGGTAAACAAAGTACCATTTTAGGGTATTTATTACCTTTGGCCCCCAAACCGTTTGGAGGTGTACAAGTGTGTGATGTTATTGGAGTCTAGCTAACTCCACTTGGTGTGCTGTACTCATGTTAAACCATTGATACAAGTTTGTAAACATCAACATCAGCAGCAAACGATAGAAAGAAAATAACACAACAACTCAAATAAGGGGTGCAAACAACTTCTATACAAAACAAAAAATGTAGCAACATGAAAACCGTTCCATTGGCATTTTGGGGACTTTAAAGTTAATCCGCTCTCTTTAATTTTGTTTTGTCAAATTAAGTATTGATGTGAACATTTATAAATTTTATGTTAATAACACTGTGCGACAAATTTGAATTTTTTTGATAATTACCGGGAAATTCCAACAGATTATGAAAGAGGGGCTAAAAACAGAAGACAAGTGTATCGGCATTTTGAAAGATTACGTCGAGTGGTAACCAAAAAAGGCGGGGCAATATTCCCCCTTTTCAGGAATTTTGATAAATTTTCGAATTATGATTTCTTGAAATTCTTGCATTTTAGGTATATAGTGTCTTCGGAAATATTACTAATAAAATATCGAGGAATATTTTGGTATGCAACTTTAACCCTCAACCGACTCATTAAAGGGGTCTTTTCGGTCCCCTTTTCCAGGAGTGATTGAAAACTCATTCAAAACGGGGTTAAAGCTGCTCAGAATATTCAACAGAAATGTTTTACTATAAGTCTCAGAATAGACTAAAACTCAAAAATCAGCATAAACGTCAAAAATCTTAAAAAACAAAAACTTATTTTAGGGTTAATATCGTACTTATTACTAGTTTTTACCCATTTTTCCCACAAGATGTCGTTTTAGAAGGATGGTATAAGGGACACAAATATTCTCCATCAATTTTTAGCATAAGTCACTGAACAAAGAAATCTGTATGTATAATGTATATACCGAATATATAGTCATACATTTTGAACCAAAAATTCAAAATATTCTTGTATTTTTTCCAAAGACATTTTCCAGTATTTTTTGTCGACTAAGTGCATTAAAGTAACATGAAACTTAATTCTAGGTATATAATGTCAAAGAATAAAATATTATACGTCAAAATCCACTTCAAGTCTCAGAATGAACTATATATTTATATTCAATAGTTTAATATTTATATTCATAGCATAATTTGTTTAAAAAGTCCTTAGGGGCTAACAAATAGTCGTCATTTAAGGGGACCCCCCATTTTCGTGGTCAATTTTTCTTTTAGATTTAATTCAAATCTACACTAATTCAAAAATGTCCCTACAAAATTTCAAGAGAAAATCTCAAAAACTCTAGAAGATATAGCCGATTTATTGTGTCAGCATCAAGTGACAGTTAAAGGGCTTCTCAAACTTTAAACGCGTTTTTCTCTTTTGTGAATGGCGGGCACGATAACTCAAAAACTAATGACCCAATCGATTCCAAATTTTTACACGTTTCTCTGTGGGTGTATAGCTATCGTATGAACTAGGATAAAGCCAATCGGTGAAGATCTTCTTTATTTTTTAACTCAGAAATAGTCGTCATTTAAACTGCACGCCTTATGAGGCCTTATAAAAAACGCCTTAGAGGCCTTATAAAAAATCCTTTAAAAATCCACGCCTTAGAGGCCTTATAAAAAATCCTTTAAAAATCCACGCCTTAGAGGCCTTATAAAAAATCCTTTAAAAATCCACGCCTTAGAGGCCTTATAAAAAATCCTTTAAAAATCCACGCCTTAGAGGCCTTATAAAAAATCCTTTAAAAATCCACGCCTTAGAGGCCTTATAAAAAATCCTTTAAAAATCCACGCCTTAGAGGCCTTATAAAAAATCCTTTAAAAATCCACGCCTTAGAGGCCTTATAAAAAATCTTTTAAAAATCCACGCCTTAGAGGCCACAGCGGACTGAATAAAGTCCAGTTTGTTGTTTGTGAAGTTCTGTTCGCCTTAGAGGCCTTATAAAAAATCCTTTAAAAATCCACGCCTTAGAGGCCTTATAAAAAATACACGCCGCATGTTGTCAGGGTATTATAAATATCGCGAAATATTGTCCAAGCTCAGAATATAGAACCACACACAAAGATTTTCGTGGAAGGTGTGTAGGGTACCATAAGGCCCGTCCCATCCGATTATACTGATCCGCTCATTGTTTTTTTTTTCGTCATGATTTATAAATTTCCACATGATTGAAACAGCCAAAAATTAGTTTTTAAATTTAATTCTATTGAGTACTTACATTCACTGCACAGCTTAAAATATTTATCCATGCTTCATGGTGAGTCCTTTGAAAAAAGAAATTAAATGTTATACATCTCTCCCATTTTCTATTCATCATCTTACCACAGATTACCGGATAGACAAACAAAATTACAATGTTTTAAGAAAATAGCCAGCCGGCCATAATCGCTGTTATTGCTGTTGTCATTGCAGCTCTTCATCATTTATCAGCTTACCAGGACTACATAATCCATATTCTAAAAAAAAAAAAACAAAGAATAAAAGAAAAAAATATTATAAGCCAGACAATATGATAGCAAAATATAAAACTAGGTAACTGAACAGCAGGAGCAGCCATGAAGTGTGGCAGCAGCAAAAAAATATATGATTAAATTTTAAAACCAACAACAACAACGGCAACAATGAAATGGGTCAAAACACTAACTCCCCATGTAAACGTTGAGGTTAAAACTATTTTAACAAGTCATGCCCGTGCTTGTCTGTCAGTTTGTATTCCCAATGGTCATGCTTCGTTGATTATTCATAGATAATGTCATGCTAGCCAACAGCGAGCTAACCACCGCACCACCACCACCACCACCGCACAATAGTTGTGGGCCAAGGCACATGTTTTGTCATGAAGTTGGAAACATAATTGTCGGCTGAAATGCTTTGGACAATGTCAAAGGACATCGAAAATTTGGGAAATGTGAATGTGTTGGTCATGCATACGAGATATGAAATGAGTTGAAAAAAAAAATGTTTGGGAACAACTATTTTTCGCGGTATATGAAGATACCCTATAGAGTTAGAATGGAATTTCGTTTAATCAGTGGCTAAAGGACAAAAGGACTCAATGGCGAGAAAATCGGTTAAGATTAAGATATACCTCGCATATATATTTTCGTTAATGATGCACCAAACTGTCAATGTTTGTCCGATTAAGACAAAATTTGACTCATCGTTGTTGAAATCGGTTCAGATTTAGATATAGCTTCGTCCGATTTCATGTAAATTGTGCACCAACTTCTCAATATTTCCCAGGTTGGAAACAAAATTTTGCACAGCGGACTGAATTAATTCCAGTTTGTTGTCTGTGAAGTTCTGTTGAAATCGGCTCAGATTTAGATATAACCCCCATATATGAGCCCCTATATTTCTTTCGATTTACACGAAATTGTGCATGGCGTACAAGATTGAGTCTAGAATAATGTGTGCTAAGTTTTGTTAAAATCGGTTCAAATTTAGATATAGCTCCCATATATAGCTTCGTCCGATTTCGTGTAAATGGTGCACTAAACTCCTAATGTTTGTTCGATTAAGACGAAATTTGAAATACTATACCGCATTGAGCCTTTAATGACGTATGTTAGGATTTGTTGAAAAGCCAAATTTATAGCTCTGAAAGACCACACCTAATGCTTTGATGGTCCTTTAAAATGAACAATCACTTTTCCGGTAGTGATAGTAATTCCTTTAAATTCCCATTAAATCAGCACTAGTTAATTAGCACTCCCGCTGTAGGGTATAAAACCCATCCACAAGTTAACTTTTTGATATCATTTGCTAATTTTTTCCATGTTTCTCCTTAACTTTATTTTAGCTAGCCTTGTTATTTTTGTATCACTCCTATTCCACTTTCTAATCATGATTTTTTTTGTTTGTTACCCGTTGGAAAAAAACCCCACTAATCTGGCCACAAGTATACGAAAAAGCGCACCAACATTTTGAAAAACGGTATGAGAGAGATAGACTTTTTAGCAAATATGCGATTGTTTGGCGGGCCCAAACACGTACTTATTGAAGTGATTATGAGGATTATCAGTGGCGACTGAGAGCGATAGAGTATAAATTTGTGAATAGTTAGATTTTCGTGTGGAAGATTTAGTTTTTTTTGTTTGTACGAGTATGGGGTTGACAAAGTGATATGGAAAAAACAACTAAAAAAACTTCGAAATTATTAACCACGTTTTGCCATCAGAAACTAGCAAATAAATTGCCCTCATCTGTGACCGAGATTATTATGGGACTAGCACATTTTTTATATATTTACTGAACAAAATGAAAAAGAAAACCAGTAAGGAAAGTAGTAAAGTCGGACGGGGCCGACTTGGGCTTTGAGTATATTCAACAGATGAATCCTAACAGAAGTCGCATTTTTAAAGGACCAGTAAAATGAAATTGGAACCATAAACACGTCATTCTGCAACCGATACTAAATTGTTCATTTGGTCAGATATAGAAGCTATATCTAAATCTGAACCGATTTCAGGAAACTTAACACACATCATTCAGACCTAATTTGTTACGCTGTGCCAAATTTCGTGCAAATCGAAAGATATATAGGGACTTTGGTGCACCATTTACATTAAATCTGACGAAAGTATATGTGGGAGCTATATATAAATCTGAACCGATTTTCAGGCAACTTTACACACATCATTCTAGACCTAATCTGCTACGCTGTGCCAAATTTCGTGCTTAAATCGACTCAAAAAGTGATTGTATGCATGTTCTCAAAAGGAGTCTATCTCGATTATTTTTGCATGTTACAAACATATGCACAAAAACATAATAACCTGTACCAGAAAAAAGAATTTGGTTCAAGAACCTCAAAACCTGGGGGCTACCAGAAAAAATTGACCAATATTTATAATTTATAGTGGAGAGATGTGCTACCTAATAAGAACTCGACGTACTAAATTACAGTCAATTTGGTCGAAAAATCCGATTTAGGGGTACCGTTATATGGGTACTACCAGAAAAACTGGACCTATATTTATAATTTTTAGTGCAGTAATTTGGTACCCAATAAGAACCCAATGTACAAAATTTCAGCGAATTCAGTTATAAAACGAGCCCAAAAACCCGAAAATACCGAAAATTGGGGGTGCCCTTATATGGGGGCTTTTCGAAAAAATGGACCGTTATTTATAATTTTTAGTAGAGGGATTTGCTACCCAATAAGAACACAAAGTACCAAATTTCAGCGAATTCGGTCGGAAAATGCGATCAAAACCCCCAAAATACTGAAAATTGGGGGTAATCTTATATGGGGGCTATCCGAAAAAATGGACCTTTATTTATAATTTTTGGTAGAGAGATTTGCTACCCAATAAGAACTCAAAGTACCAAATTTCAGCGAATTCAGTTAAAAAACGCGCTCAAGAACCTCAAAATACCGAAAATTTTGGGGTACCCTTATATGGGAGCTATGCCTAAACGTGGACCGATTTTCTCCAATTTCAATAGGGTTCGTCCTTGGGCCAATTAAGTGACCTGTGCCAAATTTCATCCAAATCGGATCATAAATGCGACCTGTACTTTGTTAACAAAAATACATGGACGGACGGACAGACGGACATGCATAAATCGACTCAGAAAGTGATTCTATGCATATTCTCAAAAGGAACCATGGGTCTATCTCGATTATTTTTGCCTGTTACAAACATATGCACAAAGACATATACCCAGTACCACAGTGTGGTGAAGGCTATAATAAGTGAATTGGGCTGAATTAAATCTGCATATACGTCAGGGTTAATATAAAGTTTTATAAACTTGACAAAGATTAATTTATATTAACTTCAGTACTTGGTGTCAATCGTCCTAGCTATGGGTCCTTAATGCACCTAAAGTCGGACGAAAATATATATCGAAAGAATATGTACATCTGAAAAATTTTCAAGAAATCCTGACATTCGTAATGCTATAAAAACTTCAGTGCACTCTGCAATGTTATGCCAATCGGTCAAACCTTGGGTCTGGGCTATATCTAATTCTGAACCGATTTTCACGAAACTTAGCACACGTCATTCTAGAGACAATTCTGTACATTATTCATTTGTGCAATTCGAATGTTATATAGGGACTTTGATGCACGATTTACAAAAATCGTACGAAAATATATATGGGAGCTATATCGAAATCTGAACAGTTTTTCCCGAAACTTACCACTCATAATTCTAGAATCAATTCTTTACGCTGTGCCACATTTCGTGCAAATCGAAGGATATAAAGGATTTGGAGCACTATTTACCTTAAATCGGGCGAAAATATATATGGGACCTATATCGAAATCTGAACCGATTTTCACGAAACATGGCAGACATCACTCTAGGCTCAATTCAGTACGCTGTACCAAATTTCGTGTAAATCGAAATATATATAGGGACTTTGGTACGCCATTTACCTTAAATCGGACGAAAATATATATGCGAGCTATATCTAAATCTGAACCGATTTTCATGAAACTTAACACACATCATTTTTGACCTAAATCATTACGCTGTGCCAAATTTCGTGCAAATCGAATGATATATAGGGACTTTGGTGCACCATTTACCTTAAATCGGACAAAAATATATATGGGAGCTATATCTAAATCTGAACCGATTTTCACGAAACTTAGCACACATCTTTTTATGCCTAATTCATTACGCTGTGCTAAATTTCGTGCACCATTTACCTTAAATCGGACGAAAATATATATTAGAGCTATATCTAAATCTGAGCAGATTTTAAGGTAACTTCGCACATATCATTCTAGGCTTAATTTAGTAAGCTGTGCCAATTTCGTGCAAATCGATAGATATTTAGGGACTTTGGTGCACCATTTACATTAAATCGGAAGAAAATATATATGGGAGCTATATCTAAATCTGAACCGATTTTCACGAAATTTAACACAAATCATTCTAGACTTAATTCACTACGCTTTGCCGATTTTCGTGTGAATCGAAGCATATAAATGCGATTTGGTGCACCATTTACATTAAATCCGAAAATATATATGGGAGCTATATCGAAATCAGAACCGATTTTCTCGAAACTCATCATTCCAGACTCAATCCAGTACGATATGACAAATTTCGTGCAAATCGAAAGATGTAAGGGAACTTTGGAACACAGTTTACCTAAAATCGGACGGAAACATATATGGGAGCTATATGTAAATCTAAACCGATTTTTCGACATCCAAAATCATCCAAACATCCAAAATCATTTTCTATACTGCTTCAATGTTTTCATCGGTTGTGGAGGTGTTTGGGCGACCGGTACGAATATCGTCACTGACATCTTCTCGGTCGTCCTTAAACCGGTTATAGCACAATTTAAATTGTGTTCTGCTCATCATTAAAAAAATATTGAATAGAAAATATTGATCGATCAGAAGTTTAGAATATTAAACCCTTCGAGATTTCAATTACATTTCATTGCAGTTCCCCCCAATATTCGTTAATTTAATTTCTAATTTCTTAAATAAATAAATTTTAATTTGAAATTAAACATTTTAATGTACACATACCCAGCATACATATTAATATGTATGAATTTAACATATCAAACTTGTATGCATGTATGTGTTGGACAGGGTGGTGATGAGACCACGACCACATTGCCAATAATGATACTTAAATATTCATTAGTCTCATCGAGGTGGCCCAAAGGTAAGTTGGATTACTGTGAATTTGTGTTGGTGTACGCACACACAGACGGATGTATAACGACAACGATAAAATACTCAACAAACAATTGGTCACCGACAAAGGAAACCAACTACCCAACCAACCAACCAACACACCTACCCGCCCACTACTTTGCTCAATAATTTACCGTATAATTTTACGTTTAAAGTATTTCACCAACTACGACGATGCGATATATGTAAGTATATGTATGTGATACTGGAACACCAACTATCAACTTCATGCATTTCAATAGAAATGTGTATGTGTGTGTGTGTCTGTTTCAGTATTTGCAATGAATTTGTTCGAGTGTGATGGGGAAACTGTGGTCCAACTGGTGTTGGTGATGATGCTGATGCCGTGTGCCCCTATCAATGTCAACTTATTCCATGAAGCTTTAATAATGTGATGACAACTAATTGCACTAATATCTTGACAAACCTACCCAAACACACACACACACACACACACACCCACCCACACAAATTTATACACATACACGACAGACACAATTGTCAAGTCTGGCACCCTTCGTGTTTAAGCATTACCACATACATAGGAACTTTCCTCTGCGTTTCCTTTAAATGTGTTGCGATCTCCGATCATTAAATTCGAATTTTATGAATGTGTGGGTGTGTGTGTGTGCGAACAACTTCACCAAAAAGTATATGTGGTTTTGGACATACTGATGGGGTTCCATGAGTTATAGTGGTACTTTTCAATTTATTTACAGAAAATATTGGTTGGCGTGTTGAGTATGTGTGTGTGTGTGAGCGCGTTTGTGTTTATTTGTGCTAGTGTCAGTGAAGCTGACCTAAAATCCTATTGTGGCCGGAGCATTCTTCCAGCTAATTGTGGTATTTATTTGTTGAGGTCAATTAATGTCAGCGACATAAATTAAACTTAGCAATAACAGTAATTTGACGCAAATTTTATCACTTAAAGAAGCGGGCGAATTATTTTCAATTCTAAAGACGTTTCAGGAACTTTACTGCCACAGGACTTCAGTAGATCTTCAATCTATTAAGACATTCAGAAA
Source organism: Musca vetustissima (assembly GCF_032173495.1). Classification (NCBI taxonomy): domain Eukaryota; kingdom Metazoa; phylum Arthropoda; class Insecta; order Diptera; family Muscidae; genus Musca; species Musca vetustissima. Next base: position 30,755 of record NW_026885809.1, on the reverse strand, counting down.
ATTCTCTATTCTCAAAAGGTCGATCGTATATAGGGGAACTGTAGAAGGCCTTTTGTCTATAAGGGAAGAAGGAAATTAAACATAGCAAGAAAAGGACCAAAATCGGAAAGAATCGACTATATGGAATCGAAATGGAAATATATAAATCTGAATAGAGTTCAACCAATTTCAGTAGATTGTTTCTTTGGACCAAAAAAAGTGGTCTATACAACATTTTATCCACATAGAATCATAAATATTATTTCATGACCCTCAAACTGCGTGAATTTTTCAAAGAATATTATTTAAAGGGCGCTCAGATGACGTGTTTTTTTAAAGAATTCAAAGGCCCTCAAATATTTCTCAAGGCCACCCAAATGACGTGGATGTTTTAATGAATATTTTTTCATGGACAAGGACAGTTCTGGATTTTTTATAGGTAAAACTTTTAAAGGACCAGAATATGTGTGGATTTTTTATACAAAACATTTTCAATACCCAGAATAGGTGTGGCTTTTTTAAACAAGATTTTTTCATGGATCGGTACAGGCGTGGGTTTTTTTAAACAAGAAGAAGCATGGGGCTTTAGGGAATATTTTTTTCATGGACTTCAAATAGACCTTAAAAAACTCCACGATTCTGATAGTACTTGAAAACTTTCTGGTAGTCCTTGAAAAACTTCTCTTTATAAAATCCACGCTTCTGATAGTCCTTGAAAAACTTCTTTTTATAAAATCCACGCTTCTGATAGTCCTTGAAAAACTTCTCTTTATAAAATGAAAAACTTCTCTTTATAAAATCCACGCTTCTGATAGTCCTTGAAAAACTTCTCTTTATAAAATCCACGCTTCTGATAGTCCTTGAAAAACTTCTCTTTATAAAATCCACGCTTCTGATAGTCCTTGAAAAACTTCTCTTTATAAAATCCACGCTTCTGATAGTCCTTGAAAAACTTCTCTTTATAAAATCCACGCTTCTGATAGTCCTTGAAAAACTTCTCTTTATAAAATCCACGCTTCTGATAGTCCTTGAAAAACTTCTCTTTATAAAATCCACGCTTCTGATAGTCCTTGAAAAACTTCTCTTTATAAAATCCACGCTTCTGATAGTCCTTGAAAAACTTCTCTTTATAAAATCCACGCTTCTGATAGTCCTTGAAAAACTTCTCTTTATAAAATCCACGCTTCTGATAGTCCTTGAAAAACTTCTCTTTATAAAATCCACGCTTCTGATAGTCCTTGAAAAACTTCTCTTTATAAAATCCACGCTTCTGATAGTCCTTGAAAAACTTCTCTTTATAAAATCCACGCTTCTGATAGTCCTTGAAAAACTTCTCTTTATAAAATCCACGCTTCTAAGAGTCCTTGAAAAACTTCTCTTTATAAAATCCACGCTTCTGATAGTCCTTGAAAATTTTGTCTTTATAAAATCCACGCTTCTGATAGTCCTTGAAAAACTTCTCTTTATAAAATCCATGCTTCTGATAGTCCTTGAAAAACTTCTCTTTATAAAATCCACGCTTCTTATAGTCCTTGAAAAACTTCTCTTTATAAAATCCACGTCCATAGTCTTCTTCTCTTTATAAAATCCTTGAAAAAAATATGTTTATAAATTCCACGCTTCTTATAGTTCTTTGAAATTTCTCTTTATAAATTCCACGCTTTTGATAGTCCTTGAAAATTTTGTCTTTATAAAATCCACGCTTTTGAATAAAATTCTTCTTCATAAAATCCAAGCCTTGTATAGTCTTTGATAAATCCGCGCTTATATATGGTTCTTGAAAAAATATTTACTTTAAATCCCGCCTTATAGCTTTACTATTCACGTCTCCATATAAATACCTTTGCAGCTCATTAGCTATTGAAGGTGTAGAATTGTGTTTTTACCACATTAATTGAACCTGCATCATGTGTAAGTAACGTTTTGCTGGAAGATTTGCTGGCTTGTTATCAATTGTTTTGCCAACTATAGACGACAGGGAGACGAACGGCGGAAGACCACAAATTCTCGTTACGAAGTTTGACTTTTTCGAATCCATTGAGACATCAAATCTAAGAAATTTAATTAAAGTCGTACCATTTCCTGAAAGCTGGCATGCCACACAGACAAATACACATGTCTGTGCAACGTGGATAACCACAGTTTTAGGAAAATGTCAGACGAACAAACAGCCAAACACCCACCCACCCATCATCATCATGTACAACATCGTCATCATCGCTGTCATCATTATGACATTGAGGTGTACAATGGGGGAAAAAATCCCCCTTACCAGCACTCTCACACACAAACAGATTGTGTCACTAGGACGGACAAAAACGGTGAGAATGGTGAGAAAAACCGATTTAAAACTATCATTCGCCAAACATTAACTTGTTCCGACTGTGTGAAAGTTTTTATTGAGAGGCTACGGTGCGGCGCACAGATTTCCAGCGAACAGCAAAACGACGAATTAAATGTTTATTTGAATGTGTTGGTGTTGAGTTTTCTGTCTACTGTGGCATAAAATTGATGGAAACCCCAGTAGCTAACTGCGGAATTGAATACCTAGGGATAGAGTAAAACAATAGACGGATTTGTGATTTGGGGTTTGGGATTTTGTGGAAATTAAATTTCGGCGTTTAAAAATAAAATAAAATGTGGGAATACTAAAAGGCATATTAAATGATATTTTTTATTTGAACATTATTAATTATCGGAGATCCTTATGCAAATTATAATCCTAGAAAAATTTACAGTCATCAAATGTTAATTTTTTTCCTCAATAACTTTAGTATTAAATCCAGGTTATGAAGCTTTTCGCATTTTTTCAGTTTTTTTGCCTCGTACCAAAATATTACAAATCAACAAAAATTGCCTGATTTTTTGAACTCTGTTCAGCCACATCTAATCTCTGCGATTATTATTCGATGTGCTTCGTCCTTTTTTGTTGAAGTTTGTGTTACAAATAATGGCTCATTCAATGATTGTAGGCCACATTTTCAGTAGAATGGGTTAGAGAATGGTAAAGTAACTGGCTGGGTTGATCGTTGATGGCAAATATAGAAATCAAACTTTTGACATAATTCAAAATGTTATGAAAAGTTGTAAAAAGGCACATCAACAAAAAATAACGAAAATTTAGATTTTTGTTGGCAAAACTAAAACGTGGCACATTTATAAATCATGACTTTTGTTATAGAACAAACTTTTAAATAGTTTTCCAAATGCAAATATCGATTTACATATTTCAAATATTTGTGGATAATTACATATTGAATATAATGTGTAGATATATGATATCGGAGAAGTTGAATTGGATATTTTCCAAGAACCAATGCAAGCGTGGATTTTTTAATTTTTATTTTTACAATACCCAAAACAGTCGTGGATTTTTGAAGGACCCTCAATAGGTGTGAATTTTTTAAAGAATATTTTTAAAATACCTGAAGTATATTTTTGAATGGCCCTAAGCGTGGATTTTTTAAAGAATATTTTTTCAAGGCTCCCTCAATAGGCGTAGTTTTTTGAAGAATATTATTTCAAGGATCCTCAATAGGCATGGATTTTTTTAAAGAATATTTTTAAAGGATCCTCAATAGGCATAGATTTTTTTAAAGAATATTTAAAAAAAAAAAATATTTTTTCAAGGCGTGATTTTTTAAAGGAGCCTCAATAGGCGTGGATTTTTTTTTAAATATTTTTCCAAGGTTCTCTCAATAGGCGTGGATTTTTTATTAAATATTTTTTCAAGGTTCTCTCAAGAGGCGTGGATTTTATTAAAGAATATTTTTTCAAGGTTCTCTCAATAGGCGTGGATTGTTTTAAAGAATATTTTTTCAAGTTTCTCCCAAGAGGCGTGGTTTTTTTAAAAAATATTTTTTCAAGCTTCTATCAATAGGGGTGAATTTTTAAAGAAGTTTTTTCAAGGTTATCTCAAGAGGCGTGTTTTTTTTAAAGAATATTTTTTCAAGGTTACCTCAATAGGCGTGGCTTTTTAAAGAATATTTTTCAAGGTTCTCTCAAGAGGCGTGCTTTTTTAAAGAATATTTTTTCAAGCTTCTATCAATAGGGGTGAATTTTTTAAAGTATATTTTTTCAAGGGCCATCTGTAGGCGTAGATTTTTAATGTGTTTTTCAAGGGCTCTCAATAGGCGTAGATTTTTTAAAGTTTTTTTTCAAAGGCTCTCAATAGGCATAGATTCAGATTTAGATATAGTTCAGATTTAGATATAGCTCCCATATATATTTTCGTCGGATTTAATGTAAATGGTGTACCAAAGTCCCTAAATTTGGTATAGCGTAATGAATTAGGTCTATAATGATGTGTGTTTCGATATAGCTCCCATATATATATTTTCGACCGATTTAATGTAAATGGTGTACCAAAGTCCCTATGTATATTTCAATTTCCACGAAATATGGCTTGGCGTAATGAATTATGTCCAAAATTATGTGTGTTAAGTTTCCTGAAAATCGGTTCAGATTTTGATATAGCTCCCATATATAGTTTCGTCCGATTTTAAGTAAATGGTGCACCAAAGACCCAAAGTTAGGCCGATTGACACAACATTTTGCACAACGTACTGAGGTTGATATAACCTAGCGTGTGGAAAGTTTTGAAATCGGTTCAGATTTGAATAGAGCTCCTATATATATTTTCTCCCGATTTTAAGTACATGATAGACCAATAACTCAAAATGTGGCCGATATGTACAAAACATACTGAAATTAGTATAACTTAACCTGTGACAAGTTCCGATGAAATCGTTTTAGATTTCGATATAGCTTTCATATATATTTTCGTCCAATTTTTAGTAAATGGTTCACCAAAGTACTCATTTTTATCCAATCGGACATCCGGATTGATATTTGTTTTAAATTGATTTACATAATAAAGCCAAATCTTTATTAGGATTCATTAAACGCTGGTCTAAAGAGTTTGATGACCCTTATGTTACTAAAAGATTATTTGTTAGTATTGTCCGCCCAGTCCTAGAATATGGTTGCATTCTTTGGAGTCCGTTTTATAAATGTCACTGTGATAAAATTGAGTCAGTTCAAGTTCAGTTTTTAATCTTTGCCTTGCGTGGCCTAAATTGGAACCCATCGGAATTACTTCCACCTTATAAAAGTCGATTATTGTTAATTAATCTTCCAACTCTAGAAAAAAGACGTTTCATGTTAAGAGCATTATTTATTATTAAATTAACACGTGGTCTGATTGATTCACCTTTTCTTACGGGAGAAATAATTTGTAATGTTCCCTCTCGAAGAACACGTAATTTTGAACCGTAGAAATTGTCCATCGCGAGAACTAATTATGAACTAAACAACCCAATGAGGTCCTTATGTGTAATATATAATAGCATAAGTAATGTTATATGCCTAAGTAGTCCATTGCATGCTATCAAGAATTCTATACTGGGCTTGGAAACAGTAGACCCTGAAATTTGAGCAGCAGTTGCCAATTTTTATATTGTAGCTTTTGTTTACTGTTGTCTGTTTAATGTATGTTAATGTAATGTCTGTTTAATGTATCTAATTCTAATTTATATTTGTTGTATTATTACTAATTGCCGGCTGATGATCTATTTGTAGCCGGAGTTATTAAACCACTACTAACCCGCCTTAGTCCGGTCTTTGGTGTGTACGTGCTCCGTGCGTATAGGGAGGTAGCCCCCTCGGTCGGCAGGGGCGGGTGTGAGAGGCGTGGGAACGAACGTAAAAAAAAATAATTTTGTCTCATTGTAAGGAGCATGTGTGGCATGTGTATGGATCTATTTTCACGTTAATGGTTCTTCAAAAATGTGACGTATGTTAGGCTTCATCTGTTGAATATACCCAAAGTGGTGATGGGTATCATATAGTCGGCCCGCCCGACTTTACTACTTTCCTTACTGTTTTTTCTTGGAATATTGCTATTTTATTTTTACATCGTTTAAATAATCGATCGTTTATTAAATTCTTTGACCCTATCACAAGACCTGACTTCCAAGCAAAATAATAAAACAGATATTTGAATTTATTACCAAAAATATTCCTAGATAATGTCATGCCATGCAGTTGCAATTCCTAAAATATATTGCAGTATTTAAATTTTATTTCGTTATAAGGATGTACAATCTGACTTTAGATATTTCATAAGCTAACCAGAAAAAGACTAACACAAAAATGAACAACCACCAAAGGTAAAAATAAAGGATACAAATATCAAACAGTTGCTATAGAATGCATTGCCATTGGTCTTTCTATATTTCTCGCACACACTCACCATTCCTCCTCGTTTCGGCATTCTTATGTTCCTGGTATTTGAGAGGGTATTTTGGTTTCTATTTTGTGTATATGTTTTAATCTTGCAACTAAATTCAATGCTACAAATACCAAATGCTGCGGTTCTAATGGTACTAAGTAACCTGTATCCGAACAATACGATATATATTGGTGACAAAATGAAAAAGGGTGTGTGCAATTTAAAATGATTGGTTCCAAATGAAAAACAGTTTGGGGTCATAATTATCTTTTTAAAAGTTGGACATATTTTCGTTGGAATTTAACTTTATTAGTACCGATAGCCCTGTCAAATAATTATATCCAATCCCCCAAATTAAATCATCATCTGTAACAACAGACCCCTTTTGCCAAATATTTTGCATTTCCAAAAACAACTCTATATCTCCAATTGTCCCCCCAAACCATTTATTCCGGCAATTTATTTGAATTTGTCTGGTTTCGTTGTAAGCATTCTATCTATGTGTGTATGCATATATGTAAGGATGTAAATAAATGTGTGTGTGTGTTTGTGTGCATTGTGGTTTTCTCCTATATTTGTTATTGTTGTGTTATTCTTCATGTGTTTTCTTTTCCAAGCATATTTCCAAACTATAAATACTAAGATTATATTGTTATCCTTTTGAAATACACACACACACCCGTATATATTTGTAATGTTAGTGTGCCTGTGTGTGTTTAGAATAAATGCAAGTATCAACATGTATATTCATATGTAAACGTATGCGCTGTGTGGATATTATATTGTGTATTTTGACCATCATGCTTAGATATTTAAAAGGGGTATTCTAAGTTTGGAGAAATATTTTTATAACAGGACCAAAGAAGTATATTTCCAAAAACCAGAACTGGCTTGGATTTGTATACCCTACACAACTATGTTGTCTTGTGCAGCCCCAAAAGTTTGTAACGCCGCGAAATATTGGTCCTATTTACCCTACACAGCTGAGTCGATCTATGTGTGTCCATTATAAATTGTAAACACGATACTGGCCACAGTTATGGACCAATCTTCACGAAATTTTACATGTAGAATGGGTTGTGGCCAATGAAGACCCCTATTGTTTTTGTCGGTTTTTCTGGTCGCTCCAGAGGCCGCAACTATTGTCCAAACACCGTGAATTTTTGCATGGAAAAGGGGATCGGGCCAAAGGATAAGTATGCCAGTTTGGATAAAGATCGGTCAATATTTAACGGGTCAAATGGACCCTCACTTTTGTGTGAAAAATGACAAAATGTGTATCCTATAGCGTATAGATTTACCCCTGAAGAATATAGACCCGGGAAGTTGATAGTATACCCAAGAGGAGTGGTTGAACTTTAAATTTATAGCAATTGTCGTATGTACTCGGATGTGGGAGTTACACTTAAATATTTACAGGTGCTTACGTCCTCAGATATTATTTAGTAACCCCATACCATACTATAGGGCAGAAATATAGCGCTCATCGCTTTGAATTTTTTCACTAGTATCCAGGTATTGTCAAGGACAACGTCTATAATTTTTGGTGATGATCAGATAATAATATAGGGATGAAGTGGACCAAAAACGTATTTTTTGTTTTTTTTTCGAGTCGATCTACAACCCACATTGTAGGGAATCTGGACAAGTAATTAGAAGGACTGTACTGAATAGTAGTAATATTAGTTGACCTCTAGTGGGTCAAGAGGGTGCAAACATAGCGAAATATTGCCCATGCTCAGAATGAGGTGCCACAGAATGTTAGATGTTCATGGAAGTTGTGTAGGGTATCATATGGTCGGCCCCGTCCGACTATACTGCTCCGCTCACTGGTTCAAACACCAAAACTGGCGTTTATTTTTCAAAGACTATTTTTTTAATGACTTCCAAAGGAGTGCACTTTTTAAAGAATATTTTTTAAAATACACCAGAACAGGTGTAGATTTTTCAAAGGTGTAGATTTTCACCAAAACAAGTTGGGATTTTTTCAAGAACATTTTTGCAATGATTTCAAAGAAGTGAATATTTTAACGGAATATTTTTCAATTACTTCGAAAGAAAATATCCCTAAAAATCTTATTTCTAACACCAGAATAGTACTTTAGTAAATATTCTTTGAAAATTCACACTTATAAGTATCAAGGTGTTTTCGAAAATCTCCTTTAAATATCCGCTCAAATAACTATCATGCTTCTTTAGACTAACATCCTTAAGAAATCCATGATTGTAACTACCTAGGCTCTTTAAAAAATTTCCTTTAATAATATACGCTTAAAACTATGAAACTCCTTGGGAAAATATCCTTTAGAACTCCGCTCGTATAACAATGATGATCCTTCAGAAAATATCCTTTGCAAATTCACGCTTATAACTATGACATATGAAAATGTTCTTTAAAAATCGGCACTAATGTTTATGATAGTCCTTTTGAAAATATTGTTTAAAAATCCACGCTTTTAATTATTATTGTCCTATAGAAAATATCTTTAAAAATCTTGGTCCATTTGACCTACTAATTGTTGAGGAATCATCATCAAAAGCACTATTCTTACTCTTTGGCCTCCTAAAAGATCAGGAACATTGATAAAACCAGTAAGGAAAGTAGTAAAGTCGGAATGTATGATACCCTTCACCACTTTGGGTATAATTTACATATGTATCCTAACGACGCGTTTTGTTATAAATCTATATCTGAACCGACTTCAGGGAAACTTGCCATAGACTAATTTATATAATATCAGTAAGTTGTGTCTCTCAGCCTAGCTATGGATCTTTTCACGAAGCTTAGCATCTTTCTAGACTTAATTCAGTACCCTATACCAAAATTCGTGCCAATCGAAAGACATATAGGGTCTTATTCATAACTCTGTGCCAAATTTCGTGCACATCAAAAGATTTCCAGGGACTTTAGTGGAATATTTACCTAAAATCTGGCGAAGCTATATATGGGAGCTATATCGAATTCTGAACCGATTTTTACGAAACTTTGCACACATCATTCTATACTTAATTTAATACGCTGTGCCAAATTTCGTGCAAATCGAAAGATATATAGGGACTTTGGTACACAATTAACCTTAAATCGGACGAAGATATATATGGGAGCTATATCTAAATCTGAACCGATTTTCACGAAACTTGGCAAACATCATTCTAGACCTTATTCATTACGCTGTGCCAAATTTCGTGCATGTCAAAAGATTTCCAAGGACATTAGTGGACTATTTACCTAAAATCGGATGAAGCTTTATCAAAATCTGGACCGTTTTTCACGATACTTGACAGACATCACTCTAGGCTCAATTCAGTACGTTATGCAAAATTTGGTGCAAATCGAAAGATATATATATGGGCTTTGGTGCACCATTTACATGAAATCGGACGAAACTTTATATGGGAGCTATATCTAAATCTAAACCGATTTTTCCAAAAAACCAACACGGACGGACATGCATAAATCGACTCAGGAAGTGATTCTATGCATATTCTCAAAAGGAACTATATGTCTAACTCGTTTCTCGTTTTGTTTGAATCGGTTTGACCAACTTTTTTATACACTATCAGAAGGACATTAAAAATACCGAAAAACTATGGGAACTATTATATGGTTGCTATGCCATGGTAAATTGCTGACAAAACATCTATCATACTGTTGTTATAAAATGCGCCTAGGACCACAAAAATATCTGTATTTACCAATATTTGTAGGTTTTATACCTTCCATCATAAGGTGGAGTGTATATTATTTGAAAGTATTTGGCCTACAAGATTTTTGGAGGCTATCATATAACTATGCAGAAAATGATTTATATTTTATATCTCCCATATAAAGACCCGCCCACTGTCCATGGTTGTAGCCGAATTTTCCAATCGAAGATACATTTCAGTTTTTTGGCTGGTATAGCAATCATCTCTGTTGGAGTATGTTTTGACGTATTCCTCATGAAAACGTCCGGCCCACTTTTCGGTATTTTGAGAGCTTTAGCCGCATTTTCAAACCGAAAAGGCTCTAATTTGGCATTTTTGAAAGCTGGTATATATATATATATTGACATAGTCCCATTTTAAGGTCGGCCCAATATTCGTAATATTAAGGGTGTCAGCCGCATTTTCCAATCGAAAAAGCCTTTAATTTGGTATTTCCATTATGTTATGGGACTGCTGATATAGATCCATATTTTAACATAGTTCCATTAAAGGCCACGCCTAGTTTTCGTAATTTTTAATATCCCACCGAAATTCTAATTCTGAACATATATTTTTTCCTTCTAATATGCATGCTTGTACTTCTGAATATATATATATATATATATATATATTTAATAGTTTCAATCAGTATCAGATCACCCTATATTTCCGTTTAATGTTATTTCAAATTTAATTCCCACCTATTACACACCCACTTGTATATGTTTCCTTCTCTATATCGATATGTGAGCAATAATAGTAACCTGACAATTTCTCCCCTGATTCTTGTACAATGTTTTGATTTTCGCTTTTACTCTTTCTTTTTTCGGAATCAGATTCATGGGAAATGCAACATGTTGTTGTACATGTCTAGGAGGTAATCTGCATTTGGTATTCATAAATTAAAGCAAATCTTCAAAAAAAAAAAAAAAAAAAAATACAGAAAGAAATATGGGGTACACAAAAATTAAAAAAAATTGTAATGAGAAAAATTGGTTAAAGGGTTATAATATAATTGAAATATTTGTGTTATATTCAGTCCATTATTTATAATCTAATATTTACCTAAATACGCTGACAAATTGAATACACTTGCATTGTAAATATATATGTTTGGTGTACACTCATTACAAACATAATAACTTTTATCACACCTTTCGTCATTTACACCATCTACTTACTTTACTCCATTGTCTAATTGGTCTAAAATACAAATATTTACAATTGCCACCTATCTCCTTATGGTGTACGCCAATTTGTTGACCCTTCCGATTGGCTGAAATGATCCGCCATATATCTGTGGAAATTATTCTTGTTGATATTTACTTTGGTGAGCTGTAAGCAACATAAATATCTGTGTTTACAAGAGTGATTTCCACTTGGGTGCTTATCATGATATCCATCTGTGATTACGAATTCACCCATATCCTTAAAGACAACCAGTTCGTGTATTCGCTTTGAGCAATTAACTTAAACCTGAATAAACATCACGATACATTTTGATAGGCACTTTGGCTGTTTGGACAATTATTTATAGCTGGGTTGACTAGCTTGCATTCTCGCTTCGTATATCTAAGCAACGAGATACATATTTGCATATATTGTAAAATTCTTATGTGAATATTAATGTTATATGGTAGATTGTTTTTATTTTGCATATGCAATGATATTCACTTCAAACGATACATATATTAAGAACGGCGAATGGCTAGGAATATGCATTCTCCGAGATTGTCTTTACAATTTATGTCTTTTGCTGTTCGTATATGGCCAATGAAATGCAAAACAAACGTGATATGCACAAGCATTAATTTGCATTAGCGAAAATAATATTTTAAAAAAGAGTGATATATTTTTATTTTTTTGCAAGAGTAGAGTGTTTTAATATTTTTCAAGGGCCACCCAAGGACCATGGATTTTTTAAAGGATATTTTTCAAGGACCAAAACAGGCATGGATTTTTTAAAGAATAGTTTTTCAAGGACTAAAATAGGCGGGGATTTTTTAAAGAATATTTTTTTGAAAGACCAGAAGAGGCTTCGATTTTTAAAGAATATTTGTTCTACACCCAAAACAGGCGTGTATTTTTAAAGAATACTTTTTCTAGGGGCAGAACACAACTATGTTGTCAGGGCATTATACGTTTGTGCAGCCTCAAGAGTTTATAACGACAATACAAGCCATAGTTATGTACCAATCTTGCATGTAGGAATGCGTTCTGGCCAATGAAGACCGCTATTTATTTTTTGGTAAGGATCAGTTAATATTTAGGGGATGAAATGGACCAACAACCTTTACTATACCCTTCACCACACTGTGGTACAGGGTATGATGTCTTTGTGCATATTTTTGTAACAGGCAAAAGGAAACGAGATAGACCCATGGTTCCTTTTGAGAATATGCATAGAATTACTTTCTGAGTCGATTTATGCATGTCCGTGAGTCCGTCTGTAGATGTTAAATTGTAAACAAAGTACAAGTCGCATTTATGATCCGATTTGAATGAAATTTGGCACAAGTCACATATTTGCCCCAAGGACGAACCCTATTGAAATTGGGAAAAATCGGTTCAGATTTAGATATAGCTCCCATATATATTTTTGTCCGATTTATGGTAAATGGGGCACCAAAGTTCCTATATATGTTTCGATTTGCACGAAATTTGGCATAACGTACTGAATTAGTTCCAGAATAATATGTGCCAATTTTCGAGAAAATCGGTTCAGATTTAGATATAGCTCCTATATATACTTTCGTCCGATTTAAGGTAAATGGTGTACCAAATTCCCTATATATCTTCCGATTTGCATGAAATTTGGCACTGTGTAATGAATTAAGTATAGAATGATGTGTGTTAGGTTTCATGAAAATCGGCTCAGATTTAGATATAGGTCCCATATATATTTTCGTCCGATTTAAGGTAAATGGCGTACAAAAGTCCCTATATACCTTTTGATTTGCACGAAATTTGGTATGGTGTACTGAATTGAGTCCAGGATGATGTGTGTAAAGTTTCCTGAAAATCGACTCAGATTTAGATATAGCTCCCATATGTATTTTCGTCCGATATAAGGTAAATCGTATACCAAGGTCCATAAATATCTTTCAATTTGCACGAAATTCGGCATAGTGTACTGAATTAAGTTTAGAACGATGTGTGTATAATTTCTTGAAAATCGGTTCATATTTAGATATAGCTCCCATATATATTTTCGTCCAATTTAAGGTAAATTGCGTACAAAAGTCCCTATATATGTTTCGATTTGCACTAAATTCGGCACATCGTAATGAATTAGGTCGATAATGATGTGTGTTAAGTTTCATGAAAATCGACTCAGATTTAGATATAGCTCCCACATATATTTTCGTCCGATTTAAGGTAAATGGCGTACAAAGTCCCTTTTCTGTTGAATGTACACAAAGTGGTGAAGGGTGTCGTATAGTCGGCCGAATTTATCTTTCGATTTGCACGAAATTTGGCACAGCATAATGAATTAGATCCAGAATGGTGTGTGCTAAGTGTCATAAAAATCGGTTCAAATTTAGATATGGCTTTTATACCTGACCAAATGAAAAATTTAGTATCGGTTGCAGAAGTGTATCGTATAGTCGGCCCCGGCCGACTTTACTGCTTTCTGTACTGGTTTAAAGAAAATTTTTGCAAGGGCTTTAAGGAATATTTTATCAATACCCCAATAAGGCGTGGATTTTTTAAGGAATATTTTGTCAATACCCCAAATAGGCGTGGATTTTTTAATGAATATTTTGTCAATACCCCAAATAGGCGTGGATTTTTTAATGAATATTTTGTCAATACCCCAAATAGGCGTGGATTTTTTATGGAATATTTTGTCAATACCCCAAATAGGCGTGGATTTTTTAAGGAATATTTTTTCAACACCCAAAACTTTTTTGACTTTGACTTTTTTGAGAGAATATATTTTTTTTCAACAACCAAAGCAGTCGTGGTTTTTTTAAAAATAATATTTTTTAACAACTAAAGGAGACACGCCTGCTGCTTTAAATAGAATATTTTTTCTACAACCAATCAGGCATGACTTTTTTAAAAAATATTTTTTCTGATTTTTTAAAATAATAAAGACAATTAGGAGCCCATATACAGATGTCCGTACGTCCGTTAATTTGTCTTTGTGCCAGGCTGGTTTGTTCATCATTTTTCGAAACATAAATCAAATTCGAAGATGAGGAATATCGGGCATTCCTTCTGGTATCTCCCCTATAAAATTGCCAAAACATTGCTAAAGATTAATTTTAGAATTAGGAACTATGCGATTTGAACAAAACTTTGCACAACCTAATATTTTTACCACGTCTGTGCACTATTGAAAGATTCTTCACTTCTTCTGGTACCTTACCCACAAAGCATCAATATTTTGAAAGCATGTACATTTCATATGAAGCGAACGAAGTATCCAATATCATCGAAACTTTGCACATCGTTATATGTTTACCTTTTTTAGTTTATGTCCGAAAATGCAACTCCACGGTCCACTCCTTCATATACCTCTCCCACCAAATTGTCGGAATTCGGCGGAAAATTAATTTTATAATATGACTAGAAGGGTCTATCCGATTTGAACTAAACAAGATGATTCACTTCTTCTAGTACCTTCCTCACAATGTGTCAACATTTTGAAAATTTATACATACATCGTATGAATAGACCTAAATATCAAATTTCATCGAATATTTTGTACATCGTAATATTTATACCGTATTTAGATTTAAGTCCGAAGATGGCACCCCATCGGTCTACTCCTTCTGGTACCTGCAGAGGATCCAAGCTTTGCAGATCTTAGTACTTTTACCAAACATAGATAAAGTCAGAAGATGGGAATCATCGTTCCACTCTCTTTGATACCTCCCAATAATAATAAAACCTGTATGTAATTCCGTAGACCTCCGCAAACAATAGATTGAGAGTATGTATCAGTCGGTGTAATTCCGAAGACCTCCGTGTGTGTAATTCCGTAGACCTCCGCAAACAATAGACTGAGAGTATATATCAGTCGGCAACACCGATTGCCACTTGTTTACTTGTTTTAAATAAAACGTGGATTATTCAGAAAATGCATTTTCAGTGAGCATAACAAGTATACCTATATTACAATTTATTAAGCATACCACATACCATATATGAGGTCCTCCAAGTGGCCTCTTCCAAAAATTAACATTCATAATACCTGTGAAATACAATAACGAAATATGATCATAATCCCCGAACAAAATGTGTATGAAACAAAAATCCATTAACTTCACTTTACTTTATACTAAACAAGTTTAAATAATCCCTAAGTTGTGGTCAATTTTCACATAACCTGTCTTAACACTTCACCTCATCTGCCCTATCCATAGTCCTACATAAAAATTCTGATACTGTCTATTCTATTCTTTGCTTTTTTGTTGTATTTTGTTTATTATCTCTTTCGTCAACAGCAGATGTGTGCATGACGTCGTCATCGTCGGTATACTGTTTGGATTTACGATTAAAATGCATGTTCGGAATTATGTTCAATAGAGATTTAGGGTATTAAAAAAATACAAACAGCTTAAGAATGTTATCAAGGTATTTGGATATGTTTAGATTGTGTGCCATAAAGTACTTTGCAACAAACTGTACCTGTACAACAATTATACAAAAACACATTACAACAATGCATGAAAGCATTAAAAACGATTAAATCGATAGAAATTTGTATACCATTTACAATGGCTAAGTGAGAGTTAATTTAAATGTGCCTTACATGTGTTAATCTTAAGTGAATTTTAAGACTATGGTGGAAACGAAAATTGAACATCCTATAAAAAATACATAAATACATTTTTAAAATAATTTTTGCATTGAAAACTTATTTCGAAACAAATAGCTTAAAATTCATAGCTTCAAAATTCAAAATTCTTTAGAGCGATATTTTGTGCAATTTACACATTTAAACATTCGCACAATATTTTTTGTTGAATTTTTATTTTTATTAAAAATATATATGTATATATGAAAAATCAGTGTCTCTATGACTTTTTATTTTACATTTCTCCAAGCCATATTGCATTCGCTTACATACAAACGTTACAATGACTCTTCTCTGGCAAAATATAATTAATACAACACTAACAATATTAGCTTCTCGCTTCTGGTAGCTGCTAGCTGGAGTACGTAAAACCAATGCAATTGCATCAGAAATAAATTGAATTGAAAATCGTTTCGACATCGTCTCTGGGAAAATGTTAATAAATCTCTGTGAAATAAAGCTGATGGTGAATACATTACGAGGGGTAACGATCAGAGTTTGATGGGAAATAACGTAGAACAGTATTTTAGATATGAAAGATCTACGACAGGGCTTTGAGAAATTAAATAGATAATAGATAAGGTTTAAGATCTTAGATGCCTATGTCGTTTGAAAAATTCATAAAAAATCCAAGCCTTTGGCCTTTGAAAAATTGTTTAAAAGTCCACGCCTTTGGCCTTTGAAAAATTGTTTAAAAGTCCACGCTTTTGGCCTTTGAAAAATTCTTTAAAAATCCACGCCTTTGAAAAATTCTTTAAAAATCCAGGCATTTGAAAAATTCTTTAAAAATCCACGCATTTGAAAAGTTATTTAAAAATTTACGCCTTTGAAAAATTCTTTAAAAACCCACGCCTTTGAAAAATTCTTTAAAAATCCAGGCCTTTGAAAAATTCTTTAAAAATCCACGCCTTTGAAAATTTATTTAAAAATCCACGCCTTTGAAAAATTCTTTAAAAATCCACGCCTTTGAAAAATTCTTTAAAAATCCACGCCTTTGAAAAATTCTTTAAAAATCCAGGCCTTTGAAAAATTCTTTAAAAATCCAGGCCTTTGAAAAATTCTTTAAAAATCCACGCCTTTGAAAAATTGTTTAAAAATCCAAGCCTCTGAAAAATTCTTTAAAAGTCCACGCCTTTGAAAATTTTCTTTAAAAATCCACGCCTTTGAAAAATTCTTTAAAAATCCACGCCTTTGAAAAATTCTTTAAAAATCCACGCCTTTGAAAAATTCTTTAAAAATCCACGCCTTTGAAAAATTCTTTAAAAATCCACGCCTTTGAAAAATTCTTTAAAAATCCACGCCTTTGAAAAATTCTTTAAAAATCCACGCCTTTGAAAAATTCTTTAAAAATCCACGCCTTTGAAAAATTCTTTAAAAATCCACGCCTTTGAAAAATTCTTTAAAAATCCACGCCTTTGAAAAATTCTTTAAAAATCCACGCCTTTGAAAAATTCTTTAAAAATCCACGCCTTTGAAAAATTCTTTAAAAATCCATGCCTTTGAAAAATTCTTTAAAAATCCACGCCTTTGAAAAATTCTTTAAAAATCCACGCCTTTGAAAAATTCTTTAAAAAACCATGCCTTTGGAAAATTCTTTAAAAATTGACTCCTTTGAAAAATTATTTAAAAAACTACGCGTTTGAAAATTTTGTTTAAAAATCTAAAAACCTACGCCTTTGAAAAATTCTTTAAAAACCACGCCTTTGAAAAATTCTTTAAAAAACCACGCCTTCGAAAAATTCTTCATAAATCCACACCTTTGAAAAATTCTCTAAAAATCCAAACCTTTGAAAAATTCTTTAAAAATCCAAGCCTTTGAAAATTCTTTAAAAATTCACGCCTTTGAAAAATTCTTTAAAAATCCACGCCTCTCTGGCTTAGGGTAGGGTTTGAAAAATTCTTTAAAAATCCCGGCCTTTAAAAAATTCGTTAAAAATCCACGACTTTGAAATTTTTTTTTAAAAATGCACGCCTTTGAAAAATTTTTAAATGGATCATGAAAAATCCAAGCCTCTAGATTTCTGTATGTGGTTGGAAGAATTCTTTAAGAAACCACGCCTATAGAACTCCTTATGTGGTTGAAGAATTCTTTAAAAAGCCACGCCTATTCTTCATAAATTCTTCATAAATCCACACCTTTGAAAAATTCTCTAAAAATCCAAATCTTCGAAAAATTCTTTAAAAATCCAAGCCTTTGAAAATTCTTTAAAAATTCACGCCTTTGAAAAATTCTTTAAAAATCCACGACTTTGAAAAATTCTTTAAAAATCCCGGCCTTTAAAAAATTCGTTAAAAATCCACGACTTTGAAATTTTTTTTTAAAAATGCACGCCTTTGAAAAATTTTTAAATGGATCATGAAAAATCCAAGCCTCTAGATTTCTGTATGTGGTTGGAAGAATTCTTTAAGAAACCACGCCTATAGAACTCCTTATGTGGTTGAAGAATTCTTTAAAAAGCCACGCCTATAGAACTCCTTATGTGGTTGGAAAAATTCTTAAAAATCCATGCCTCTAGAGCTCTGGATGTGGTTGGAAGAATTCTTAAAAAATCCACGGCTCTAACGCTCCGTATATGGTTGGGAAAGTTCTTTAAAAATCCACGGCTATAAATCTCTGTAGTTTCATTGAAAAATTCTGTAGGAACCCTTTGCTGTCTTTGATGAATACCCCCAGATCCTCTCTCCAGATGACCCTGGAAAAAATCAATGAAACTTTCAATTCGTCATACGCTGTTGTTTATCCAATGGTCCTCACCCACCGAATCGAACAGTAACTGATAAAAACTACTCTCACCCTGTATCCACATTTTTATTGAGTTCAGGTTAAATATCAACGATATAAACCATCTGTCTTTGGGACATTGCTTACGATTAAACTTATTACTTTTGGATGCGATGCGTTTCTTTCTTTTTTACTTCAGGTCATGATATCTAACACTTTTAATGCGGAAAAGAATGTGGATAAAGAGAAAATGCGAATCAAATCCATAAAAAGCATTTGTCATTTTTAATTTCAATTCAATTTTCAGAATTAGATGAGATGAGCACGTCCATAACCAATGCAATTTTTTCTCCATCCAAGAGCATATTTTCTTTTCAATCAACTTGATGTGCAATTTGCACATTGTAGTACACTGATAAGAAAATCCTCATATCCACAGATATCGAGGATGGCAGGTTGTGAAAGAACGACGTATAATTCTGAGTAAGAGGGCCACAATATTTTTTTCGGAATTCCTTTTTTTCATTTCTGCGGTTCTCCCTATTTTATTCATGTATATGTCAACAAGTAAAATTTCTCTCATTGTATCCGCTGCCAAGCATTTGTTGAAAATGCATTTAATAAGAAATTCTATTAAGCGTTGTAATGACATTTAGTCTTCAACCGATGGCGAGCGGAATAACAATTTCTGTCACACTAAGTATGCTACGATAGGTGCATGGAGCATCCCATTTCTCTACTCCTCTACTATCATTTACTGCATCGCTGTGA
Source organism: Musca vetustissima (assembly GCF_032173495.1). Lineage (NCBI taxonomy): Eukaryota > Metazoa > Arthropoda > Insecta > Diptera > Muscidae > Musca > Musca vetustissima. The sequence goes on along the minus strand of NW_026885809.1, from coordinate 11,555 downwards.
GACTAAATATTTCATAGTTTATCTAAAGAAGATTTCTGTGTTTGGTTTAGATGTCACTGGAAAACATTTATAATGTCAAATAACAAGATTTATGCAAACTGTATAAAAAAATGGATATATTTTGAACCAATGAAAATGAAAAGAAAAAACCAGCAGATGGGAATGAGGAACATTGTAAAAGACAATTGAAGATACACATATATCGCATACACCAGTGCAGAAATAAAACAATTTGAAAACAAGCACCATTGGAAACATAAAATGGGCCAAGGAATACCGTATATGAATTTCAAAAAAAATGTTGTTTGAAAATTTCTTTGAAATACCACGCCTGTAGATCTTAAAATTGTCATAAAAACCACGCCTCTAGAGCTGAGAATGTGTTTTAAAAATTCCATATAAATCCACGCCTGTAGAGCTCAAAATGTGGTTTGAAAATTCCATAAAAAACCACGCCTGTAGAGCTCAGAATGTGGTTTGAAAATTGTTTTAAAAAACCACGCCTTTAGAGCTCAGAATGTGGTTTGAAAATTCCTTTAAAAAACCACGCCTTTAGAGCTCAGAATGTGGTTTGAAAATTCCTTTAAAAATCCACGCCTATAGAGCTCAGAATGTGTTTTGAAAATTGTTTTAAAAAACCACGCCTTTAGAGCTCAGATTGTGGTTTGAAAATTGTTTTAAAAAACCACGCCTTTAGTGGTCAGAATGGGGTTTGAAAATTCTTTTAAAAAACCACGCCTGGAGAGCTCAGAATGTGGTTTGAAAATTCTTTTAAAAAACCACGCCTGGAGAGCTCAGAATGTGGTTTGAAAATTCTTTTAAAAAACCACGCCTGGAGAGCTCAGAATGTCGTTTGAAAATTCTTTTAAAAAACCACGCCTCTAGAGCTCAGAATGTGGTTTGAAAATTCTTTTAAAACCGCTCCTGTAGAGCTCAGAATGTGGTTTGAAAATTCTTTTAAAAAACCACGCCTTTAGAGCTCAGAATGTGGTTTGAAAATTCTTTTAAAAAAACACGCCTTTAGAGCTCAGAATGTGGTTTGAAAATTCTTTTAAAAAACCACGCCTCTAGAGCTCAGAATGTGGTTTGAAAATTCTTTTAAAACCCACGCATTTAGGCTCAGAATGTAGTTTGAAAATTCTTTTAAAAAACCACGCCTTTAGAGCTCAGCATGTGGCTTGAAAATTCTTTTAAAAAACCACGCCTTTAGAGCTCAGAATGTGGTTTGAAAATTCCTTAAAAAATCTAGCTCAGCTCAGAATGTGGTTTGAAAGTTCCTTTAAAAATCTAGCTCAGCTCAGAATGTGGTTTGAAAATTCCTTTAATAATCCACGCCTTAGTGGTTTAAAAAATAAATTAAAAAACCATGTCTCTAGAGCTCAGAATGTTATTTGAAAATTTCTTTTAAAAATCTAAGCCTTTGGAGCTCAAAATGTGGTTGGAAAAATTCATTAAAAAACCAGTCCATCCAAGTACTCTGAATGTGGATTTTAGCTCGGAATGTGTTTTAAAATTAATTTACTAATCCAATCCTAAAGAGCTCTGAATGTGGTTTGATTTTGTTTAAGGACACACCTCTATGATTGTTGAAGGCTCCATGTAGGGTAAAATGTAGTATGTCCGATAATGCACGAAAACGTTGGTCTATCTGCTCCAAGTTTCATTTCAATGTCATTTGGATTTTGTCGTCTTCTTTTTTTTTATATTTTAGTTTTTTTAAATAACATTTACCATTTCACCCCATCGAGCAACTAGCAAGCAACCATTTTACCAGCCAGTCAGTCATTGTTTTGGGAAAAGGATAACATGGCTGTTCTATCCTTTAGCCGGGTATGAACAACTAAAGTACATCATTCATCAAATGTTAGTTTAGTTTATCTAAGATACGTTTAGGTGCCATTCGTATTTTTTGTTCCTCAGTTTTAGTATTTTTTGGCGTTTTTACAATGTTTTTTTTTTATATTTTATTGTATTTTTGTTATGGTAGTTTTCGTGTTTGCCGTAACAGTACCGTTTGGTCCTTGTTTGTGCTATTGTTTCAATTCATTTTTTATCGTCCACAACTCGAGCATCTGCATTCTTGAAATGCTATAACATATTTTGAGAAGTGTTAAAGGTTTGCTTTTAATTAATTGATATTATCATTCTCAACTTTAATTGGCCCCGAAGCAGGATAGGAAACATCAGCACGAGAAAACAGAACATGGAAATAGTAGCATAATTGAATAAGAGCCATAGAATGTTTTAAAAGATTGTAGATGGGTTTCTTTTACTATTCGTGTTCTTTGAGTGAATGGTTTTGTAGAAATGTCAAATGGGGTTTTTTTATTTGTGCGAATGCTAAAGGCGAAATAAAATAAAAAATTATAACACTTGAAATCAATTTAAGGAACAAGATCGTAAATATTCAACAAAGAAAAATATTTTTTGTTTTTTCAAAGACGAGAAATGTTGAAATGAAACAAATTTCGTGACAATGTTTCGATTTATGTACAATCTAATGGGAATCTTAAAGACAGAACAAAAACACATTCCTAGACACAAGCAGTAGAAACAATCTACCACATACCAGTTTTTATATTTTTTCAATTTTGTTTCCCTTGCAAAACCCCCACAATAAAAAATAATATCTTTTCTAAACTTGATATCGTTGCAATATTTCTTTTTTTTGCACTTTTAGTTAAAATAAAAAATGTATAGCATTTTTTGGTTGTGAATAATTTAAAAGCATTTAAGTAGCATAAATTTTCCGGAACAAAGAGACACATTCCAAGACAATGCAACAAAAATGAATACATTAGGAAAATTCAAAGAACAGTACAACAAGAACAAGATAAATGTCACGACAGCAGATTTGACAGCATATGTGCTACAAATAGAAGAGAACATCGTGCAATTTGTATATTCATCCCTACCTTCACCATCCACATACCATGTAATTTAACATAGACTATGGCTTGTTGCACTTACATTGTCTCAAAAAATGATGAGTTCATTCAGGGTAAGTAAAGATATTAAAGAAATGTAAAATATGAAGTTCTTATACTCAGCTATGTAAAAGAAGAGGTCAGGGCGATTTTACACTCAGAAAAAATTTTCTTTGGAGGATTAAGATTTCTTAACGATGTTAAAGAATTTTTCCAACCTCCAAACAGAGCTCTAGAGGTGTGGATTTTTTGATTTCAAAACAGAGCTCTAGAGGCGTGGATTTTTAAAGAAATTTTCAAACAGATACTGAGCTCTAGAGGCGTGGATTTTTAAAGAATTTTTTGAAACAGATACTGAGCTCTAGAGGCGTGGATTTTTAAAGAATTTTTTGAAACAGATACTGAGCTCTAGAGGCGTGGATTTTTAAACAAATTTTCAAAGCCAAATGAAAGGCTCTAGAGTCGTGGATTTTTAAAGAATTTTTTGAAACAGACACTGAGCTCTAGAGGCGTGGATTTTTAAAGAATTTTTCGAAACAGATACTGAGCTCTAGAGGCGTGGATTTTAAAAAAAATTTTCCAATCACATACTGAGCTCTAGAGTCGTGGATTTTAAAGAAAAATTTCTCCAATCACATACTGAGCTCTAGAGGCGTGGATTTTTAAAGAATTTTTTGAAACAGATACTGAGCTCTATTAGCCTGGATTTTTATAGAAATTTTAAAACCACGTACAGAACTCTATAGGTGTGGCTTTTTATAAAAATATTCCTATCACATACAGAGCTCTATAGATGTGGATTTTTAAAGAAATTTTCGAAACAGATACAGAGCTCTAGAGGCGTGGATTTTGAAGAAATTTTCAAACCACATACTAAGATCTTTAAACGTGGATTTTTTAAGAATTTTTCCAACCACACACAGAGTTCTAAGAATCAACATTTTCTCCTGACTGTTTCTTAAAAGTCATCCTCTGTGTATGTTTACACAACTGTAAGTCCAATGTCTTCATCTGCTTCCTTCTTTAAGTAATCTTTTATAACTATTCAAACCAAAGACAAATGGGAACCGGAATACATTGATGTTATATATATATATATATATATGTGTTAGGGTGAGGGGTAGTATTTCCCTGCAATCACATTTACAGGTCTGTAGCTGATGGTGGGTGGATAGGAAGTCCGAACTAAAACCTAAGACATCTTCTTGTCCATTCTATAATATATATGCTGCTTAAAGAGATCCAAGAGCAAGAAACCGGTTCAGAAGCCAAACGTTTGTGAATAAATAACTATTTACTAATCATAGTTACTTATTTGCAATCGGTTGGTTTCTAAACTGGTATCCATAAACCCAAAAATAAAAAAAATCTACAATACATATGTCCTGAGAAATTAAGTTTTTTTTTATCGAAAATGTGTACTTTTATACGTACTGTAGTTATTTGAATAGAATATAATAATATAACCATTATTTGAAACATCACTAGTTGCAATTTATACCATCATTGTCGTTCTTCTATTACTTTAGACATTTCTTAAAAATGTAAACTCACATATACATACAAATGTTTTCTATACGCAAAACACACACTGGCACTCATTCAGTTCTACATTTTTAAGGAACGAAAACATTTCACTGAATGACATTGTAAATATTATTATTACTATTTCAAAATAAAATAAAATTTTGCCAAAGTAAAAACTAATAAATTATGTGTTTTCATTAAAATCATAAAAATAAATAAAAAGCCATAGAAATGTTTACAAGTTTTGTTTCTAAACTGAGCAACAAATTTTATTGCATGTGAATATGTTAACGAAACTTATGGTTTCATAATTATTTTGTTGGAAAAATTCTTTAAAAATCCACGCCTCTAGAGGTCTGTTTGTATATTTAAAAAATTATTTAAAAATCCACGCCTCTAGAGCTCTGTATGGAGATTGAAAAAATTCTTTAAAAATCCACGCCTCTAGAGCTCTGTATGGAGATTGAAAAAATTCTTTAAAAATCCACGCCTCTAGAGCTCTGTATGGAGATTGAAAAAATTCTTTAAAAATCCACGCCTCTAGAGCTCTGTATGGAGATTGAAAAAATTCTTTAAAAATCCACGCCTCTAGAGCTCTGTATGGAGATTGGAAAAATTCTTTAAAAATCCACGCCTCTAGAGGTCCTTGACAAAGTATTCTTAAAAAATTCACGTCTATTCTTAAAAAATCCACGCCTCTAGAGCTCTGTATGGAGATTGAAAAAATTCTTTAAAAATCCACGCCTCTAGAGGTCTGTATGGAGATTGAAAAAATTCTTTAAAAATGCACGCCTCTAGAGCTCTGTATGGAGATTGAAAAAATTCTTTAAAAATCCACGCCTCTAGAGCTCTGTATGGAGATTGAACAAATTCTTTAAAAATCCACGCCTCTAGAGCTCTGTATGGAGATTGAAAAAAATCTTTAAAAAATCCACGCCTTTAGAGCTCTGTATGGAGATTGAAAAAATTCTTTAAAAAATCCACGCCTTTAGAGCTCTGTATGGAGATTGAAAAAATTTTTTAAAAATCCACGCCTCTAGAGCTCTGTATGGAGATTGGAAAAATTCTTTAAAAATCCACGCCTCTAGAGCTCTGTATGGAGATTGGAGAAATTCTTTAAAAATCCACGCCTCTAGAGGTCTGTATGGAGATTGGAAAAATTCTTTAAAAATCCACGCCTCTAGAGCTCTGTATGGAGATTGGAAAAATTCTTTAAAAATCCACGCCTCTAGAGCTCTGTATGGAGATTGGAAAAATTCTTTAAAAATCCACGCCTCTAGAGCTCTGTATGGAGATTGGAAAAATTCTTTAAAAATCCACGCCTCTAGAGCTATGGAGCTCTGTATGGAGATTGGAAAAATTCTTTAAAAATCCACGCCTCTAGAGCTCTGTATGGAGATTGGAAAAATTCTTTAAAAATCCACGCCTCTAGAGCTCTGTATGGAGATTGGAAAAATTCTTTAAAAATCCACGCCTCTAGAGTTTCTATGGAGTTTGGAAAAATTCTTTAAAAATCCACGCCTCTAGAGTTTCTATGGAGTTTGGAAAAATTCTTTAAAAATCCACGCCTCTATGGAGATGGGAAAAATTCTTTAAAAATCCACGCCTCTAGAGCTCTGTATGGAGATTGGAAAAATTCTTTAAAAATCCACGCCTCTAGAGCTCTGTATGGAGATTGGAAAAATTCTTTAAAAATCCACGCCTCTAGAGCTCTGTATGGAGATTGGAAAAATTCTTTAAAAATCCACGCCTCTAGAGCTCTGTATGGAGATTGGAAAAATTCTTTAAAAATCCACGCCTCTAGAGCTCTGTATGGAGATTGGAAAAATTCTTTAAAAATCCACGCCTCTAGAGCTCTGTATGGAGATTGGAAAAATTCTTTAAAAATCCACGCCTCTAGAGCTCTGTATGGAGTTTGGAAAAATTCTTTAAAAATCCAAGCCTCTAGAGCTTTTTTATGTAGATTGGAAAAATTCTTTAAAAATCCACGCCTCTAGAGCTCTGTATGGAGATTGGAAAAATTCTTCAAAAATCCACGCCTCTAGAGCTTTGTATGACTTTTTAAAAAATCTAAGCCAATAAAATGCTCTCCTTTGTGTTTGAAAAATTCACAAACGAATGAAGTTCTCAATCATCTCTATAATGTCGGTAAAAAAGTTCTAGAATTCAATCTCCAGAAAAAAACCCAAAACAAACCAAATTTGGTTAAAAATGTTCAACAGAAATTTGCATTCCACTTGGAGAGTAGAACAAGAAAACATTTCTTCGTTTATTTCTTTGTAGCATTCAAAAGCTTGTTTAAGTTGCCTCCCATTTGGTGTTGTCCAAGAAGAGAGTCCTTTTATTGTTTTATAAGTTCTCCGTTCAAAGGACAAGAAAAATTTATCAATTAAATTTCTATAAAGAAGACATAGCAGAACGGAACGGCAGCATCAGCAGCAGTACCAGAAGAAGATCTGGTTGTAAACTTCGTCTTTGTATTCTTGTATTAAGTATTTTTCTAGTTTCTTGGAAAGTTCTCTCCGAAAAAGGTCATTTGTCAATATTCTGGCAGTAGTTTGCCTGGTTGCCAAGGAGACAGGAACAAACACACGACAAAACTTAGTGTCCAGCCAGAACCTGACAACAGCCAACAAACGTCGGAGCGAACAACTTAAATATTCATTGTAAAGGGTATTCAAATGAAGAGACTGCAAAGGGGACTTGAAGGTGGCAAGTACGACCACTTTTCTACCTCTGACGATGGCGATAACTTTCAATGGCACTGCAACTAATTTGAATCAGTTCTCTTCTGATTTTTTTTTCATGACTATTTTCAAGACGAAATAAAACTTTCTATGCCAAAAGACTTGGTTTGGGTCGTTTGTTTTTTCCCTCTAGAATGACAAATAAGAAATTTGATGAGTGTTTATTAGCTTTAGATGGCTGTTGGGGCTGTTTGGCTGTTACTTTACTTTGTGGCCTTTAGAGTTAACGAATGGAAAACTGCCAACTTGTTAGCATCTGCATAATGTCAGTGCAGAGATTTAAGTTCGTTTTAAGTTTTGAACAAGAAGTCAACAATTATTTAATAAAACAAAAAAATATATAAATTATAAATGTTGGAATATGAGAAAAACAAAAAACATATGGGAGAATAGAAGATGTTTTGGAAAAAAAGGATTAAATTTAGTAGGTAATTGATTTATAGGCTTATAATGGACTTTTAGCTCCCATATATATTTTCGTCCGATTTTATATAACTGGTGCCCAGAACCTTCCATTAGTTCTTCCAGTACGACGAAATGGTGCACTAAACTTCTCTCGTTTGTCAGAAGGGCACGAAATTTTGACGCTATTGCGTTTTTGTAGATATTGGTGCAGATGCACCTATTGTACATATTTTTCACCGATATCATCAACAGATATGCGATTGAGATGTACATAGTTTCTCCCATTGTTAACATACGACTCCAAATCAGTACTAATAAAATAAATGGATTGATTTAATTTCGTCCAATTTGATGTCAATGATCCTCCAAAACTGAGGTAGGTTAAGATGCATATGTGGTAAAGGGTATCATATAGTTGGCCCCATCCTATTACTTTCCTCACGATCAGTTTTACAAATAGCTTGAATACATAATTATATGCGATCTCATGCAAATGATACACCAAAGACCCTAAGCCTCTCCACTTAACAGGAAATTTGACATCGAGTGGCATGTTTATGGATTGATATATCTATATAAATCACATATTTAATTTTGTCGATTTTATGTCATTGGTCCCCCCTAAATTTACGACCGAATCTTTATACCCGTCTCTTTATGCATATGTTTGTAACAGGCAAAAGGAAACGAGATAGACACATGGTTATTTTTGAGATTATGCATAGAATCACTTTCTAAGTCGATTTATGCATTTCTGTCCGCCTGTATGTATGCCTGTCCATGTTAAATTGAAAACAAAGTAGAGGTCGCATTTATGAATCGAATTGGATAAAATTTGGCACAGCTCATTTATTTGGCCCAAGGACGAACCCTATTGAAATTGGGAATAATTGGTTCAGATTTTGATATAGCTCCCATATGTATTTTCGTACGATTTGAGGTAAAATGTGCACCAATGTCCCTTAATATCGTTCGATTTGCAAGAAATTTGGAACAACATATTGATTTAAGCCTAGAATGCAAATTAAGTTTCGAGAAAATCGGTTCAGATTTAGATATAGCTCCCACATAAATTTTCGTACGATTTATGACAAATGGTGCACCAAAGTCCCAATGTATCTTTCGATTTGCACGAAATTTGGCACAGCGTACTGAATTAAGCCTAGAATGAGGTGTGTTAAGTTTCCTGAATATCGGTTGAGATTTAATGTAAATGGTGCACCAAAGACCCTATATATTCTTCGTTTTGCACGAGATTTTGCATAGCGTACTGAATAGAGTCTAGAATGATGTGTGCTAAGTTTCGTGAAGATCCATTCATATTTAGATATAGCTCCCATATTTTCGTCCGATTTTAAATAAATGGTGCATCGAACTCTTAATGTTTGTCCGATTAACGTATCAAATTGAGACTTGAATGACGTTATTGGGTTTTGTTGAAATTGCTGCAGATTTTTAGCAGTGCGGTATACCGATTTTCTAAAAATCATTTTCCATAAATTTATCCCATGGTACGCAGACGACTCTAAATCGGCCTGAATGAAATTAAATTTATCAGAAAGACATGAGTATGTAATGAACTTTTGAACTTTGCTTGCTGGTTTATTTCGAGTCTTCATTGGGTAAAGGCTCCACCTTCCAAAGATTATCTATACTGGTCCACTTCTAACTATAACTCTTGTGTACGGTACCAATCAAATGTTGGTATTTTGAGCGCGTTTTACAAACAAAATACCTGTTTACCTACAATAGGTAATTACTCTAAAAAAATAAAAACGTCGATAAGTTTGACTGAGACGAACTTTGTATACCCTGCATCACATGGATTTCGTTCAAAATGCCATAAGTCGATCGGGATTTTTTTAAATAGATTCTTAAGAAACCAGTGAGCGGAGAAGTATAGTCAAACCGGGCCGACCATACGATACCACTGAACTCTAACTTTCTGCTGATGTTTATTTCGCACCTGGGCAATATTTCGTGATATTTGCGCTCTCTTGTCCGATTAGAAGTCAACAGCAACTCTTTCTTACACTGACATATTTTCCGAATATTACTAATATTCAGTACAGCCCTTCTATACTTGTCCAGAGTTTCTTCACCATGGGTTGTGTTGTGATGTTCGGCTTATAATTGTGGCCTCGACCGTAACTGGAACCTCATGGAAAATTTCAAGCGATCTGCGATGTATTTCCGCCCTCTAGTGTGGTAATGAGTTACTAGCTAATATCTGAATACGTAAGCACCTGTAAATATTTAAGTGTAACTCCCACATCCGAGCACATACAACAATATAATTGGTCTTAATTTAAAGGTCAACCACTCCTCTTGGATATAATATCAACTTCTCGGATCTATGTCCTTCAGTGGTAAATATATATGCTATAGAATACAAATTTTGTCATTTTTCACACAAAAGTCAGGGTCCATTTGACCCGCTAAATATTGACCGATCTTTATCAAAACAGGCATGCTTATTGTTTGACCCGATCCCCTTCTCCATGCAAAATTTCACGAAGTTCGGGCCATTATTGCGGCCTATGGAGCGACCAGAAAAACCGAAAAAAATAGTATTTGGTCCATTTCATCCTCTAAATATTAACCGATCTTTCCCAAAAACAATAGGGGTCTTCATTGGCCAGAACCCATCCTAAAGGCAAAATTTCGTGAAGATTGGTCCATAACTGCGGCCTGTATCGTGTTTACAAATTATAATGGACAGACGGACAGACGGACGGACACACATGTCTAGATCGACTCAGCTAGTCGAGATATGATCAGTATACTTAAAGGTGGGTCTATGACCAATATTTCGCGGCGTTACAAACTTTTTGGGCTGCACAAAGCTATAATACCCTGACAACATAGTTGTGTAGGGTATAAAAAACCAGTAAGGAAAGTAGTAAAGTCGGGCTGGGCCGACTATATGATACCCTTCACCACTTTGGGTATATTCTACATATGTATCCTAACAGACGACGCGTTTTTGTTATATATCTATATCTGAACCAATTTCGTGGAATTTTGCCAGAGACTAATTTATATGACATCATTACGTTGTGTCAATCGGCCTAGATATGTATCTATTCTCGAAGCTTAGCAACAACATTTTAGACTTAATTCAGTACCCTATACCAAAATTCATGCAAATCGAAAGGTATATAGGGACTTTAGGGCACCAGTTACATAAAATCGGACGAAAATATATATGGGAGCTATATCTAAATCTGAACCGATGTTCACGAAACTTTGCACACATCATTCTAGACTTATTTTAGTACGCTGTGCCAAAATTCCTGCAAATTAAAAGATTTCCAGGGACTTTGGTGCTCCAATTACCTAAAATCGGCCGAAACTATATATGGGAGCTGTATCTAAATCGGAACGGATATTCACGTAACTTTGCAAACATCATTCCTGACTTAATTTAGTACGCTGTGCCAATTTGCGTGCAAATCGAAAGATATATAGGGATTTTGGTACACTATCTACCTTAAATTTGGCGAAGAGATATGTTGGAGTATATCTAAATCTGAACCGATTTTCACGAAACTTGGCAGACATCATTATAGATCTTATTCATTACGCTGTGCTAAATTTGGTGCAAATCAAAGGTTTCCAGGGACTTTCATGGGCTATTTACCTAAAATCGGGCGAAGCTTTATATGGGAGCTATATCTAAATCTAAACCGATTTGCACGAAACTTTGCACACATCATTCTAGACTTAATTTAGTACGCTGTGCCAAGTTTCGTGCAAATCGAAGGATATATAGGGACTTTGGTACACAATTTACCTTATATCGGACGAAGATATATATGGGAGCTATATCCAAACCTGAACCGAATTTTACGAAACTTGGCAGATATCATTCTAGACCTTATTCATTACGCTGTGCTAAATTTCGTACAAATCAAAAGATTTTCAGGGACTTTCGTGGAATATTTAC
>NW_026885808.1:0-72309 GCF_032173495.1 Musca vetustissima | reverse complement strand
CAACATAAACCAACTATCTGTCGTATATCATTCAAAGCGGACTTACAATCATGAACTGCTTTCGAGATTATAGTATGCGACTTCAGATTTAGATATAGCTCCGATACATAGTTTCGTTCAGATTTTCATATAGGTCTCATATATATTTTCGTTCGATTTTATGTAAATGGTGCACCGAAGAGTCTATGTTTGTTCGATTTACACGAAATTTGGAAGAGGGTATTAAATTGCATTTAGAGTGATAATAAAAAACATATGGTGTATGCAACGGTTGCTCAATTAGGTCCATGTGTTTATATATGGCCCTCATACATAATTTTACTCGATTTCATACAAATGTTACACCAACGAATCCAAGTCTGCCCGTTTGACATGCAATTTTTCATTGATTTCAGAATGGTATGTAGGGGAGACTGGGGCACCTTCAGCATCGGAGCACCTTCGGCAATCGCGTTTTCGATATGAAGCTCTCACCATACATCACTAGTTTCGATACATTGGTAACGAATATCGAAACAAGTAACTGTCACAAAGTTTGAAATTTGTTGCTGATAAACTTATATAGATGCACGGGTTTTTGTATTTCGTAAGTATTTCGTGTATAAAACTTTTAAAATTTTAAGGCAATATTATTAAATAGTGGCTAATTACGATGTGTACGATAGAAATATTTAAAAATATAATGTTTTTACAAGACTGATAGAAAAAATGAACCAGTAAGGAAAGTAGTAAAGTCGGACGGGGCCGACTATATGATACCCTTCACCACTATGGGTATATTAAACAGGACTATTAATATGAAATTGAATGAAATATAATATGTTATATTTATCTAAATGTGAATCTACCTAGATCTGTCCATAAAGAATGTAAATCGACTTCAAACAAATATAAATGGGTCATCCGTTGGGCTATGCCTGTACTTCTAGAAAACGCAACTACGTAATTCTATGCTCAATTTTGTACGTTGTGCAAAATTTGATGTCAATCTGACTAACATGAGGAGTTTGATGCCCAATTTACTTGAAATCGGGCGAAAATATATATGGAAGCTCTATCCAAATTTTAAGCGATTTCAAACACACTTGTCACAGGTGCGTAAATTACTTAAAATCAATCTATAAAGCAGACATCACTCTAGGCTCAATTCACTACGTTATGCCAAATTTCGTGCAAATCGAAGGATATATAGGGACTTTGGGGCACCATTTACATGAAATCGGACGAAACTATATATGGGAGCTATATCTAAATCTGGACCGATTTTCACGAAACTTGGCAGGCATCATTCTAGGCTCAATTCAGTACGTTATGCCAAATTTCGTGCAAATCGAATGATATATAGGGACTTTGGGGCACCATTTACATGAAATCGGTCAAAACTATATATGGGAGCTATATCTAAATCTGGACCGATTTTCTTGAAACTTGGCAGACATCACTCTAGGCTTAATTCAGTACGTTATGCCAAATTTCGTGCAAATCGAAAGATATATAGGGACTTTGGTGCACCATTTACATGAAATCGGACGAAACTATATATGGGAGCTATATCTAAATCTGGACCGATTTTCACGAAACTTGGCAGGCATCATTCTAGGCTCAATTCAGGACGTTATGTCAAATTTCGTGCAAATCGAAAGATATATAGGGACTTTGGGGCACCATTTACATGAAATCGGACGAAACTATGTATGGGAGCTATATCTAAATCTGGACCGATTTTCTTGAAACTTGGCAGACATCACTCTAGGCTTAATTCAGTACGTTATGCCAAATTTTGTGCAAATCGAAGGATATATAGGGACTTTAGGGCACCATTTACATGAAATCGGACGAAACTATATATGGGAGCTATATCTAAATCTGGACCGATTTTCACGAAATTTGGCAGGCATCATTCTAGACCTAAATGATTAGGCTGTACCAAATTTCGTGCAAATAGAAGGATATATAGGGACCGTTTACATTAAATCGGTTAAATATATATGGGAGCTATATCTAAATCTGAACCGATTTTTCCCAATTTCAATAGGGTTCGTCCTTGGGCCGAATAAGTGACCTATGCCAAATTTCATTCAAATCGGATCATAAATGCGACCTGTACTTTGTTCACAAAAATACATGGACAGGCAGACAGACAGACGGACAGACGGACGTTCGGACGGACATGCATAAATCGACTTAAAAAGTAATTCTATGCATATTCTCAAAAGGAACCATGTGTCTATCTCGTTTCCTTTTGTCTGTTACAAACATATGCACAAAGACATAATACCCTGTACCACACTGTGGTGAAGGGTATAAAAAAACTATAAAAAGTTCATTTGGGGTAGATTCGGCATTTTAAAGTGGGGCACATTCGGCCATATACAGTTAGTGCAAAATTATTTCTTTAAAATGTTTTTTAGTTTGTCTTTAAAAATAATCATTTGATATGGTTCGAAATTGCATATATAGGACTAAACGTGCTTGTATTGACGAAAATGCGGTAGAAAAAACCTATTTCTGATGGTGTGTACGACCTTGAGATTTCAACGTCCGCCGCTAGAAAATATAGCCATAAAATTCAAACATTGTGTCGCGTATGAAACCAAATAGAGCCTTTAGAGGATCTGATTTTCAACTAGACTGATAGCGATGATAATTGTCAGGCTATGAAAATGGTGCCGAATGTGCCCCATCAAATGCCGAAGCTACCCTGTGTTGAGGCACATTCGGCGAATTTGACTATTTTTACAAAACTGTAAAAATTTGTAACTAATGCTAATTTTTTATATCCTTTTTGTTTTTATAATTAATCTAATTAGTTTTTATAATTAAGTGTCAGAGGACAATAATCAGCCATAAAGTTGTTATATATCTTGAATAATTACTGAAATATAGAGCTCTAAACAAAAAGTGTCGAAGGTCCCCCAGTGTCCCCTACATGGGTTTTTTTTCAATTGGTTCTTAATTGGTTTTTAATTGGATCTAGATAGCACATCTCAATGGCCCTATTTAAAGGATATTGTAGATATTAACATCTCTTGTATGTACCCAAAGTGGTGAAAGGTAGTCAGCCCCGTCCGACTTTTGAACATTCCTTACTGGTTTCTGTTAATTGGTGCGGCACCCAAACATAGAGCTTCTTTTTGAATCCAGCTTTGTGTAAGTGGTTTAACACAGTTTTATAGTCGATTTTTAGCTTCTGACGATTTTTAGTTACGACTGCTAACATGCCGGTAATCTTCAATTATTTCTACGTTTTTATCGACATTTTTGACGACCGGCCTAATTGATTTATTTTTCCCCATCCTAATATATGTTTGTTAAAATTCATCTATATGGTGCAACATGTAACCAAAAATTGTGCAATATCAATGACAATAACATTTGTCACGGTGCACCGCGGTGTGGCTTAGTTAGCCTGCAATGTGGTGTTTTAAAAGTCGGTTAAAAAGGTTCACATTTAGACAATGCTACGATACATATATATTATAGAAATTTTGCATCTAATACCCAACGGTTGTTCCATTGCACAGTGTATCGAACTAAGTCTGGAATAACGGAATAATTGGTTCAACTTTAGATATACATCTGACTATATATAATAAGATTCTTAGAAGCATTAGAATCCCCGTCCGACTTCTGAACATTTCTTACTGATTCTAATAGCAAGTGATATGATACTCAATTTACCCTCAATTTATACTGAAATGCCTTCGAAATTGTGGTTATAAATGATTGTTAATTTCTTGAGTTTATTTTATTAATAACTAGTGGGCCCGGCAATCGTTGTCTTGCCTTAACAATATTATTATGAAATAATTTTCAGTATTTCAGATTTGTTTTACAATTTTTATTCATGCTTGCATAAACAATTTTTCTGGGTAAGAGATGTCCATGGAAAATGTTGGTATAGATAAACTTTTAATATATTTTACCATATACCGATTTTGATCGTTACATTGGAAGCTATAGCACACATTTCAATATAATTCACTGCAGTGTAGAATTTCGTGTTTCAGTTGTGTTGGCTCTAAAAGTCATCATTTGTATGGAATTCACATAAAGTAACATTACAGTACTGAGTATCTACTATTTTATGTTTATGGTTTTATAGAAAATAAATTCATTTATAATTAAATAATGTGCGCGGATATGGTATGATTGGTGTGATTGTCGAATTTGCATGAATTCGGCAATCACATGCATGAAATTTGTCATAGTGTACTGAACTGAGTCTAGAATGATATGTGCTAAGTTTCGTAAAAATCGGTTCAGATTTAGATATAGCTCCCATATATATATTTGGTCCGATTTAAGGTAAATGGTGCACCAAAATCCCTAAAAATTTTCCGATTTGCACGAAATTTGGCACGGTGTACTAAATCCAGCCCAGACTGATGTGTGCAAAGTTTTGTAAAAATCGGTTCAGATTTAGATATAGCTCCTATATATATTTTCTTCCGATTTCATGTCAATTGTGCATCAAACACCCAAAGTTTGTTCGATTGATCCACAATTTGGTACAATGTACTGAAGTTAATATAAATTAATCTCTGGCAAGTTTCGTTTAAATAGTGCACCGAGTGACACGACATTTTGCACAACTTATCAAATTGACTCTAGAATGACGTTATTAAGTGTTATTGGAATTAGCGCAGATGCAGACACAGCTTCCATATATATTTCAAACGGGTGTCTGATTGAGATTAATTTTTGAAGAGTGTGTCCTACCGAATAGAGTTATTAAGTTTGCTCTACATCGATTTACTTAAATTTGTTCCGTATTACACAAACTACTCTAAACTTGCCCGAATGAAAAATTTAGCATAGGTTCCAGAAAGGCATTAAGACCACATATGCAAGTTCGTTCAATTTCATGACAGTGTTCTTTCAAAAAGGCGACTTCTGTTAGTGTGAAGGATACCATATAGTCGGCCCCTTCCGACTTCACAACTTTCCTTACTGGTTTTACCTTTTAATTGAATTCGTATTTTGCAGTAATTTTATATTTTGGATGTTAATTGTGTTGAAAATGTACCTAACAATATTCAATAAGCTTCCGAGTAGACCCCATATAATGATACTCCACATTATTCGATGCTTTTGCAGGTTTGAACGGTACCCACAATATTCAGTATTTTGGGGAGTTTAGTCACATATTTCAATCAAATCGGATGTAAATCTCCTTAGCAAAAATTATCAATATTGGTCCAAGCTTTTAGGTAGCCCCCATGTGGTGTCAAATCTTCCTACCAAAAATCCCCATTGTAGTAACTGTAATACATCATTACGTTATGTTAGGACCATATTTTGATATAGCTACTACATTTCCCGTTCCATTTTCGGTATTATAAAGACGTTGACTGAATTTTCTCAAAAAGTTGCCTATAATTTTGTATAACGGATTCCTGTAATAAAAAAAACTTCTTCCCAAAATTATTGTCATTTTCAAACAAAATAATCTGGGCATGGATGTTAAAATTAGAATTTTCTGAATGAACACGAACTCGATTCCGAATGTCATTTGTCCCAAAAATTACGTGAATTGTTTGGAAAACATGTGCATACAATGATCGCGTGTACATTCAATGATATATGTACTTCTCAATTATTTTTTGTAGTCTCGCATAAAATATTTTCAATACAATGTCAATCCAATTGAAAAAATAAAATATTTTGAAAATTTCCAATAATGTCACAAATAAAGGCTTAAAGGAATGATACGCTATCAATTTTCACCCAAAATATCTCAAAACAACAACTACGACGTGGTGCTATCAAAATAGCTCGATATTTAATTCGTGGAAATGCATATAGGGTGCATAATATTTTTTGCAAATTTTTCGCGGTTTTCGATCTTTTCTCACCTTTTAAACCTTCCATGAAGCTCCACAAACATTTCAAGACTAAGATAAGAAAAATCCGTTCAGCCGTTCTCGAGTTTTAGCGAGACTAACGAACAGCAATTCATTTATATATATATAGATATAGATTTTTACACTTTTCACGTACCAACATTCGTGTGAATAACTGTCAATTTTACTTTTGTAAAAATATTTATATTCTTTGTTTATGCAAAAATTATTTACATATGCATATGTTTATTATGTATGGTTATTAATATTTAATAGTAATTCCTATGGATAGTGTCAGATAGAATAAAATAATATACACCAATCCTATAAGCATGAAATAGCTAACATACACACGTCCATCAGCCTATTTTCGATAGATGAATGGCACCAATGTTCCTGTGAATTATGAAGAATTATGTCTACATTGTGTTTTGTGATACGATGGTCTATGATCTGTGTATCAACGCCAAGTCTGTATGAATATGTGTACATGTACGTACATATATGTGTATTATCTGTTAAATAATATCGCATTATGAATATGCATTTTTACTGATTTTTAATGTAAAGGGGGTTACTTACGAGTGATAGAAAATTACATTATCTAGATACTAGCGACATTATAAGCATCTCAGCATATTTAATTCATCACAGGATATTGAAGTATATTTATTTGAATTGATAATACAGAAGACAAATGGTGTGTACCACCATTTTCAAACATAGTATTTAGAGAAATAATTACGCGATGTTTCACGGTCCAAAAAATTGATATCATGCCAATTACGACAACTTAAATAAAATATCACCTTTATTAATAGAAATATGTTTTTTGTATATAATTATAAATGGCATTGCATAAAATATGTATAATTGTGTCTTTTTAAGAATAATAAATTACAAAGTAGGTATAAGCAACAATGATGTTGAATAATGTATTCAATTATTCAAACATGTGTGTAAAAAAAATTGGTCAATCCGAATATCACATACACTGCTAAATGAAAACATGGATCAACGCGAACGATAGGTGATGACGAGCAACTTAACGACATGCACAGTATATTGCTGAAGTATACTAACGTATTAAGGAATTGTAAATATATATATATATATATATATATATTTGGTTGGGGAAAAGGAATCCATTATGAACATGTCGATAAAACCGGAGAAATGATCGAAGATGGCCGACATGTTAGCAGTCGTTACATCGCTCAGGAGCTCAAATCGACCATAGAACAGTTTTAAACCATTAAAACAAAGCTGGATTCAAAAATAAGCTCGATGTTAGGGTGCCACACCAATTAACAGAAAAAATAGCATGGATCGAAACGTATGATGAAAGAAGATGAGGAATTAATCACATACGATAACCCTGTGCGAAAACGATCGTGCTCAAAGAGTGGTGAAGCATCTCAAATAGTGGCCGAACCGGGACTAACGGCCAGGAAGGTTCTGATATGCATTTGATGGGACTGGAAGGGGATTATTTATTATGAGTTGCTTTCATATGGCAAACGCTAAACTTTGATCTCTACTGTCTACAACTGGACCGTTTGGAGATAGGAATTGACCAAAAACGGCCAGAATCGGCTAACAGGAGATGTGTCGTGTTCCACCAGGACAACGCTAGGCCACACACATGTACAGTGACTCGCCATATGCTTGGGGAGCTTGGTTGGGAAGTTTTAATCCATCCGCCATACATTCCGGATTTGGCACCAAGCGATTACCATCTTTTTCTTGCATTGCAAAATTTCTTTACTGGTAAAAAATTGATATCTAGGGAGGCTTGTGAAAATCGACTACTAGAGTTTTTTGCAAACAGAGAGCAAGACTTCTATGAGAGAGGCATTATGAAGTTACCTTTAAAATGGCAAGAAATCATACAACAAAAGGGGGCATATTTTGCCCAAATCGGACATAATGGATGTATGATTTGTACGAAATTTGGCCCGAGTACTGATTTAAGTCTAGAACGATGTGTGTTAAGTTGGTGAAAATCGGTTCAGATTTAAAAAGAGCTTCCATAAATATTTTCTCCCGATTTAATGTAAATGGTGCACCCAGTCACTATATACCTTACAATTTGCACGAAATTTTGTATAGCGTACTGAATTAAGTGTAGAATGATGTGTGTTAAGTTTCGTGAAAATAGGTTCAAATTTAGATATAGGTAGCTCCCATAAGATATAGGTGTGTGTCAAGTTAGTAAATCGGGTCAGATTTAAATAGAGCTCCCAAAAATATTTTTTTCTGCTTTATCAATGTTTTGTTTTTGTGTTTGTAAATCACCGAAATAATCATTTCCGAACATATATATATATATATATATATATTCTTTACCAGCGTAAAATTTTTAGCCATGCCCGTCTGTCTGTTGTAATCACTCTAGCCTCTAGACGAATTGAGATAGATCGCCAAAATATTGCATAGAATCGTCTTTTGTCTGCGGACAGGTCAAATTCGAAGATGGGCTATATCTGTCCACGTTTAGGTATATAAGGGTGCAACCCAATTTTAGGTAGTTTGAAGTTCTTGAGCGAGGGTTTCAACTGAATTCGCTGAAATTTTGTTCTTATTGGGTATTAAGTTCTTGAGCGAGGGTTTCAACTGAATTCGCTGAAATTTTGTTCTTATTGGGTATTAAATTTTCCCACAAAAAATTATAAATATAGCTTCACTTTTCCTGGTAGCCCCAATTTTCAATTTTTTTGGGCTTTGTATTCATACCCTACACAACTATGTTGTCAGGGTATTATAGCTTTGTGCAGCCCCAAGAGTTTGTAACGCCGCGAAATATTGGTTCTAGACCCACCTCTAGACAGTATACCGATCGTTATATTTCGACTAGCTGAGTCGATCTGGACATGTGTGTCCGTCCTTCCGTCTGTCCATTATAAATTGTAAACACGATGCAGTCCATAACTATGGATTGGTGACAGTTATGGACCAATCTTAACGAAGTTTTGCATGTAGGATGGGCTCTTCCCATTGTTTTTGGTAAAGACCGGTTAGTATTTAGGGGATGAAATGGACCAAATAATTAATTTTTGTCGGGTTTTTTGATCTCTACAGAGGCCGCAATAATGACCCAAAAATGTTAACATGGAGAAGGAGATTGGGCCAAAAAATAAGCATGCCATGATAAAGATCGGACATTATTTAAGAGTGGTTTACCTATAAATTGATACCGATTATATTGTCTTATGTACTCGCATGTGGGAGTTACACTTAAATATTTACATGAAATATTGCGTATTCAGTTATGATTTAATTACACATTACCACCCTAGAGTGCAGAAATATATATATATATTCTTGATCAGCGTAAAATTCTAAGACGATTTAGCCGTGTCCGTCTGTCTGTTGTAATCAACCTCGCCTCTAAACGAATTGAGATAGATAGCCACAATTTTGCAAAGAGTAGTATTTTGTCTGCAAGCAGTTCAAATTCGAAGGTGGGCTATATCGGTCCAAGTTTGACATAGCTCCCATATATGGGTACCCCCCAATTTACAGATATATATATATATATATATAAATTCTTGATCAGCGTAAAATTCTAAGACGATTTAGCCATGTCCGTCTGTCTGTTGTAATCAACCTCGCCTCTAAACGCATTGAGATAGATAGCCACAATTTTGCAAAGAGTAGTATTTTGTCTGCAAGCAGTTCAAATTCGAAGGTGGGCTATATCGGTCCAAGTTTGACATAGCTCCCATATATGGGTACCCCCCCCCCAATTTACAGAACTGCAAACATGTAATTTTGAAGCATAGGGTGCAAAAATATTATATTTTTGTTGTCATTATTTTTCCATATTTCCATTGTTCAACGCTGATTGTTTAATTTATGTTCATCACCATTGTGTGTTGTTTTTCTATTTATTATGCAAATGATGTTGTTGTGAAGTAGTTGTGTTTATTTTTTCGAAAAGTAAAGATGCGCCTATAGTTCGGCCGCTTTGTCACTCGTTCAGTTACATTTCATCAAATCGTTATGTGAGCTATCAGTTGGAAACACTGTCGCTATGCAGCACAAACGTCCAACTAAGGAGACGGGTAGTTTTTGGATAGATGACTGGCTGCAACGTTTCGCGGTATAATAAACTGACCATTTGTTGATGTCAATGTCGCATTTTGTGCGGTGCAACGGTGTTATGTTGGTGTTTCCAACAATATTTTCATTTTTTTCTCGTAATTATGACAATATTTTTTCCAGCTATTTATTTGTTGTTTTTGTATTGTGGCTCTCTGTGTATTGTCCCACCATTCCAAGTAGCCCCATTGTACGCTTGTAATATTGAATATACTTTTGCATATTAATGCCATAAATATGTGTTACGTACGCCACTAACTGCTAAGTTAGTTTGATGACACTGCAGCCAGCTACTGCAGTTTGATCGGGCGGTAGGTAGGTACGTTTGTTTGTAACCATGTATTTATAGTGAATTTTTATTGTATTTATTATTAGTGCAAAACTTTCTTATCTGTGACAGCAATCAATTGTTTTGCAGTGGAAATTATTAGACTTGATTTGCATGAAAATGTCGGAGAAATTTATAATGAATTATATTTAAATATTATAATGAATACCACAATGACCCCATGCATTGTGTTTTTGCATAACGGAAGGGCTATTAAAACACAAAAATATTTTTATAAAAATTTTTATGACAATAAAGTTGCATAAATAGTTTTTTTTTCCTAAAAAAGTAACACCATGTGAACTTCGAATAACTGAAACGACACCTTTTGCACATTTTGAATTTTAATTATTAACCAGTGAGCGGAGCAGTATAGTCGGACGCGGCCGACCATATGATACCCTACACAACTTCCACGAAACTATAACTTTCTGTGGTTCTATATTCTGAGCTTGGGCAATATTTCGCGATATTTGCACCCTCTTGACCAACTAGAGGTTAACAAATAGTACAAATATTCAGTTCAGCCCTTCTAATCACTGATCTTGAACCATAACTTGAACCTCATGGAAAATTTCAAAGCGATCAGCGCTATATTTCCGCCCTCTAGTGTGGTAATGGGTTACTAAATAATATATGAATACGTAAGCATCTGTAAATATGTATGTATAAGTGCCGCATCCGAGTACGTACGGCAATATAATTGGTTTCAATTTATAGGTCAACCACTCCTCTTGAACATACTATAAATTTCTCGGGTCTAGGGCCTTCAGGTGCAAATATATACCCCATAGAATACAAATTTTGTAATTTTTCACACAAAAGTCAGGGTCCATTTGACCCGCTTAATATTGACCGATCTTTATCAAAACAGGCATACGTATTATTTGGCCCGATCCCTTTCTCCGTGCAAAAAATCCCCGTTTAGGGTCATAGTTGCGGCCTCTAGACCGACCAGAAAAACGGATAAAAATAAAGTTTTTGGTCCATTTCATCCCCTAAATATTAACCGATCTTTTCCAAAACCAATAGGGGTCTTTATTGGCCAGAACCCATCCTACATGCAAAATTTTGTGAAGATTGGTCCATAACTGTGGCCTGTATCGTGTTTACAAATTATAATGGACAGACGGACGGACACACGTGTCTAGATCGACTCAGCTAGTCGAGATAAGACGATCGGTATACTTAAAGGTGGGGCTAGGACCAATATTTCGCGGCGTTACAAACTTTTGGGGCTGTACAAAGCTATAATACCCTGACAACATAGTTGTGTAGGGTATAAAAAATATGTATATAAAATATTTCCTAGTTGCCCCTTACGTTAGAGAGTTATATAGTGACTTCAACAGGCGGGCATTATATATATATATATATAGGTATTAAAGTGATGACAAAGGATATATTACTGGATATATGCCAGATATTCTCATTTAAAATTATCAATGAAGTACTAAATACACTCTGAGATGATTACATGCAGACACCCTATAAATTGGCCAAGGAACTTCAACGAACCGAAAATTAAGACGACCAGTAAGAAAAGTTCAAAAGTCGGACGAGCTGTCTTCATCGCTTTGGACATATACAAGATATAGGTGCAGTACCTGTCGATGGAATAAACGCAACATCTTTGGGGGACCACTGACATGAAATCGGAAAAACTTTAATGTTCTCTAAAAAGTAAGGAAAGCTCAAAAGTCGGACGGGGCCGACTATATGTTATGTACATACAAGAGATGTTCATATGTACAATATTCTTTAGATAGAATAGACATAGCATCTTTAGAGAACCATTGAAATGGAATCGGACGAAATTAACTGCGTGAAGTTAATAGATATTTGAACTAAATTAAAACAACCCATACACATGCCAATCTGTATGTTTTAAAAAATGGAATGCCAATCATCAAGCAAAATATGTATAAGATCTATATATAAATGGACGGATGCTGCCACACAGTGCGCTATCCAAAATTTATCTCGACACAAAATCCAATACACGTTATTCTAGGTTCGATTTGGGGCGTTGTGCAATAATTCGTCCTAAGCGGACAAACTTTAATTACATGATACATCATTTCGGACGCATATATAGTTTCGTCTGAAGCTATATCTAAAACTGAACCGAATGGCATACACCAGTCTGGGCCTAATTCAGTACCCTGTGCAAAATGTCAAATGCCTCAATCTGACCAAAATAAAATCAGACGAAACTATATATGGGAGCTGTACCTGAATCTGAACCGATTTCAACAAAAATTGGCGCACATCAATATGGGCCTAATTCAGGACGCTGTGTAAAATTTGTATCTCAATCGGACCAATATTGGCAATATGGCGTTCCATTTAAATAAAATCTTACGAAACTATATATGGGAGCTACATCTAACTCTGAAACGATTTTAACAAAGCTTGGCATACATCAATCTAGACCGCATTCAGTGCTCTGTGCAAAATTTTGTCTCAATCGAACCAACAATGAAAGTTTGGATCATAAATGCGACCTATATTTTGTTCACAAAAATACGTATATGCATAAATCGACTCAGAAAGTGATTCTATGTATATTCTCAAAATGAACCATGGGTTTTTCTCGATTCCTTGTGCCTGTTACAAACATAAGCACAAAGACATAATACCCTGTACCACAGTGTGGTGAAGGGTATACAAATTGGTATCTAGGGAGGATTGTGAAAATCGACTACTAGAGTTTTTTTGCAAATAGAGAGCAGGGCTTCTATGAGAGGTGCATTATGAAGTTACCTTTCAAATTGCAACAAAGCATACAACAAAACGGCATATCATACTTCCGAATTAAGTATAAAATGGTATTTGTACAGTTTGCCTAAATTTGTGCTGGTTTAAAATAATTTTCATATATATTTTCGGGTAATTCCATGCAAATGATGCACCAATGCATATATTTTCGTATTAAGTATCTTCTATATATATAAAATAGAAAAATAGATAGACGCCAAAACCGCTGAACAGATCTTAATGAGATTTACACTGTATGTCGGGGCATGCTCTGAAAGTAACATATGCTATATAAACTTTTAAAATTTCGCGTGGATGCGGAGTTATAGCATCAAAAGTAAATATACCTCAAAATTTCTGAACATGTAATATGAGTTTATCTTAAGAAAGAATACAGATAACGCCTTCAAAATTTATCTGTATATCGTAAGTGTGAATACACATTATTCATAAAGTATGAGCGAGATAAGATCGTTGTAAATGCACTCTATGTTACACTTAAATAATCTACATGTAGGAAATAAAAAATGTTTTGCTTCTAGACTCAAAAACCGTTGAACAGATTTTACAGAGATTTTTATCGCACATCATGCCATCCGAGGGAAATAATATAGGTTATATAAACTTCCAAAATTTCGCGTGGATGTGGAGTTATCGCATCGAAAGTAATTATACATCTACGCTTTTCTATATTCATTCATATTCATTTTCTACGCTTATATCTTAAGAAGGGTTACAGATTCCCACTACAAAATTTGTCTGAGTAACTTGGTAGTAAATACGCATCTTCCCTATAAAAATTCGCGTGGTACAATAGGGGAAAATGTACTCTTCACTGCATTTAATTAATCTAAATGTAGAAAATGGAAACTCTTTTGGTTGTTGACACAAAAACCGCTAAATAGATTTTACTGAAATTTCCGCAGTAAGTCATGCCAACCCATGTAAGTAAGATAGGCAAGATAAACTCCGAAAATTCCGCGATGATGTGGAATTATAGCATCAACAGTAATCATACCTCTGAACTAATATTCATTTTCTATGCATATACATATTTGAATATCTTAAATAAATCGGCTCATATAAATTTGTATGATACGCAGATAATTACATACTAATCTTAAGTGACCAGGAATTAACAAAATTGGTCCAAATCGATAATGTTCGACTAATCATTGTTGGTCCTTTTATGTTATTATCAGTAATGATAAAAAACACCAGTTCAGTAATTCCGCTAACGTTTGCTGTTTTTCATCTCTCCATTATCTGCATATTGGAATAAAATTTGTGTAAAATGAAAATTTTTGACATTCTAATTTTTACATTTTGTCAATTTGTGAAAAAAAAATAAAATTTGGATTTTTTAATTTTAAAAATTCAACCACCATTGAAGAAAAATACTATGAATTCAATATGGGAGATATCCAAAAGAGAAATGTTGATTCTGGAATAAAATTTATAAAAGTCCGAAATCTGTGGTGGCTTATCATTATAGCTGATATATTTCGAGGATGTGTAGAGGCAATGACTAAGTCAAATGACACAAATCCTATCTTCGGACTTGATCATTATTTCTTAAAAATAACAATACTATATCTAGGTTCGGTAAAAATATTATGATGTGATAATGCATTATTGTGAGTTTTTCTTGGCAATGAAACAATTAAAAAAAAATACACAACTCAAAGTATTAATCGAAGTGAGAAAGGGATCCCAATCATTTCATGCGGAAATAGTTGAGAATACAGACATAAATATTTGCTGTAATGTAAATGAAGGATTTTAGTGGTCTTGAAACGATTAATGAGAAACATGTAAATATTGGAGAAAATATATTTGTGTATGGTACTGTTACAACTGATTAGAGAAGAAAATCAAATATACTAATACATAGACCGGCTGCTACGAAATTATTACTGATATTACACTATGAAATACCTGCAAATAGTTTTCGACGTTAACTATCCTAACTTAACTAATGTAAATAAGTTTAGTATGGCCAGCGAAGCGCCACGGGTTCAGCTAGTAGAATATAATATATAATTTTTAATGCATTACAATAAGATTCATAGGGCACATCACCACTTAAGCTGTTTAGATTATCTTTTATTGTAACAGAATGAACACCGTATTATAGATGGTAGTTCAGTAATAAATGCAACGCTACCAAAAACAATAACACTTGTTGTTATTATCATTATACCATTTATCGTGATTGTATCTACAACTATTTACTTTAATTGACATATTCCACTCCCAGATTTCTACTTCAATAGCATCTTCAATTGTCCGACATTCCAATTTGTATTTTTCATAGGTAATTGTATTGTTTTTCATCATCCAGTGATTCAATTCAATTATTAATACAATAAATGCATTATTAATATTTAAATTGTAACAATTCCAAACACACCTCAACTCAATGACGATACAAAAAAAAAGAAACACAACAACAATTCAGCAACAATATGAACAGGTGCGGCAACAGACAGACATGAAATATCGAACACAAAATGTACGCACCGTTTTGTCCGCCTATTCAATGGAATATTTTTTGGTCTTCCAGCCACACACACCCCCTTTCAAAATTTGAAATGAAATCGACATCAATCATGCTGAACCTCACTCTGGACGCAACGAACGGTTATCGCACTTAAGAGTCACTTAACTCATTATAAAGTAGTCGGTGAGGTTGTCTCATGGTTTTGACTATTACAATTTTGACAATTTGTTTCGTTTTTAATTTTTTTATTTATGTTTTTCCCCCGATTATCGATTATTTTTAGATTTAGCAAACAATTATAACTAGCCTAACACGTCGAGCATAAATTATAACAAAGGTTCAGTTAGAGGAGGGGGAAACTATCTGAAATAAAAATATCGATTTTATGCATGAGAAACGAACAAAACAAAAAACCCAGAGTGTCTGCCCTTTTCCCACAGTACAATAACAACTGGTCGCAATATAGCAAATAGTAAGAGTTAACAGTGTTTCGAAATACAAAAAAAAAAAAAAAATCAGTCATTGAGGTCCGTCATTTTCTTTTGAAAAATAATACTCAGTCATTAAGGTTTGATGTTTGTCCATTATTTTATGAAGTTTTTTGTAGGACAAAATCGTTAGGAACTGAGATCTAATTATTTTTCTAAAAATCCTGGGAACAGTGACAATTTACTTTAAAAAATGCCCCCGTTATTGAGGCCGTTTTTTTTTTTTTTTTTTTTTTTTTTTTTGCTAGGAAAAATCTCAATTTTTGAGAGGTGAGCTTGGATTGTTCAAAAGAAAAGCATACAACGAGTGGTTTTGTCTAAGGCTGAAGTAAGCTCAGTCGCAGCCAGGGTCAACTCAAGGACCCACAAACCTTAAGTTAAAAACACGAGTGGTGAAAGTTAAATTTTTTATTGTAATATTTCTGTGTTTATATAGAGAGTAACATTCGGGATCTTCAATACGATGGAGTTCTTAATTCGTTGGTTGTCGTTTCAGTGTGTTGGAACTCGTTCTGCCGGGCTGATGGGGTGACTGTAGTAGTCGGCTCGGTTTGAAGTAGTCGCCTCGGGTTGTAGTAGTCGACTCGGGTTGTAGTAGTCGACTCGGGTTGTAGTAGTCGGCTCGGGTTGTAGTAGTCGGCTCGGGTTGAAGTAGTCGACTGTGGTTGAAGTAGTCGACTGGGTTTGAAGTAGTCGACTGGGGTTGAAGTAGTCGACTCGGGTTGAAGTAGTCGGCTCGGATTGAAGTAGTCGACTCGGGTTGAAGTAGTCGACTCGGATTATAGTAGTCGGCTCTGGTTGAAGTAGTCGACTCGGATTATAGTAGTCGGCTCTGGTTGTAGTAGTCGGTTCGGGTTGAAGTAGTCGGCTCGGGTTGAAGTAGTCGGCTCGGGTTAAAGTAGTCGGCTCGGGTTGAAGTAGTCGACTCGGGTTGAAATAGTCGGCTCGGGTTGAAATACTCGGCTCGGGTTGTAGTAGTCGACTCGGGTTGAAGTAGTCGGCTCTGATTGAAGTAGTCGACTCGGGTTGAAGTAGTCGACTCGGATTATAGTAGTCGGCTCTGGTTGAAGTAGTCGACTCGGATTATAGTAGTCGGCTCTGGTTGTAGTAGTCGGTTCGGGTTGAAGTAGTCGGCTCGGGTTGAAGTAGTCGGCTCGGGTTAAAGTAGTCGGCTCGGGTTGAAGTAGTCGACTCGGGTTGAAATAGTCGGCTCGGGTTGAAATACTCGGCTCGGGTTGTAGTAGTCGACTCGTCTTATAGTAGTCGGCTCGGGATGTAGTAGGCAACTCGGGTTGTAGTAGTCGGTTCGGGTTGAAGTAGTCGGTGGGGCCCTTCGTTCAAACTCCTTCTGAAACGAGAAGAGTTATATAGAACGGATCGCAGGAAGCGAACGAATCGCAGGAAGCGAACGAGTTGCGGAAGCGAACGAATCGTAGGAAGCGATCGAATCGCAGGAAGCGAACGAATCGCAATTTGAAGGCTTCGGCTTTGTTTGGTACAAGGTACTGCGACTGCGGACACTGCCACAAGTCGATTTCGCCCGTACTTGGTCTAACTCCAGCACTCACAATTTCTGCCGATGAAAACTGGAACACTTATCAGTACGACAACACAATATTAATGAGAGGGATATGTAATAAGATTGTGTGAAATAAAGCGGTCACGTTACAAGCATTCCTTATGAACAGAGTTCTATTTTTTTACCGAACATAAATTTTTTGTGTGGAGCAAAACCCTCAAGAAATGAGGTCTAATTTTAAAATAAAATCAACTGAATTCTATAGAAAACAGTAAGGAAATTCCAAAAGTCGGACGGGGCCGACTTTATGATACCCTTCACCACTTTTGTCTCAATCGGAGACATATTCTGAGTATGGTGCAACTTTTACATAAATCGGACAAAACTATATATGGAAGCTATATCTAAATCTGAACCGATTTCAACAAAACGACACAGATATCAAAGCGGACTTTGATGGCGGGCATTATAATTCCTCACTGGAACATCGGAATCCGAAAATTCCAACGGTGTTAGAAAGAGTACATGTCTGGCTCTCGTATGAATTGATTGACTTCGCACATCTATTAACAAAATGACGGAACTTTGACTTTTTTTTAGAAATTCTACCATTTTTGACCACAAACTAAGTAAACAAATAATAACGAAGATCTTTACCAATTGGCTTTATCCTAGTTCATACGATAGCTACACACTCCCAGAGAAACGTGTAAAAATTTGAAACCGATTGGATTATTAGTTGAAAGTTTGAGAACCACTCTTGTCTTCACTTGATGCTGACACAATAAATCGGCTATACCTTCAAGAGTTCTTGAGATTTTCACTTGAAATTTGGTAGAGACATTCTTGAATCAGAGTAGATTCGAACTAAATCAAAAAAACAAAATGGCACCGAGAATGGGGGGTCCCCTTAATTCAGTACGCTGTGCAAAATTGTTCTCAATGGAAAAATATTCCGTGTCAGGTGCTCACAAAATACATGGACGTACAGACGGAAAGTGATTTTATGCATATTCTCAAAAGGAAGCACGGGTCTATCTCGATTCCTTTTGCCTTTTACAAACATATGCACAAAGACATAAAAAATAAACTGAGGATTATTTTTTTATATAGAAAAAAATCCTCAACAAAAACTATATAAAAATTCCGGCGTTTTTGGTGTGTACGAAGCTCCTTTGTAACAAACTTAAATTTAAGTAAATTTTTGGAAATAAATCATAAATTAGTTTTCTTTCCCACAATGCATTTTTGAATGATAGCCTAATCGCGATATGTATATATGCCGGATAAATTACCACATGGCCGAGAATGTTTAATATTAAATATATGGTATTGAATATTAATATTAAATATATGCTCAGCCAATTAGATTTGTCCGAAAAAAATCCTCAGCCTACCTGCAACAGAATACTGTGCATTCATTCATACAATAAATGAATGACCGCTATGAACTAAATACAGTGGCACAAATTGTACGCAATCGAATTGCCGCATATTCCACACATTAACATAAAATCATAATCACACGTTTATTAAACAACCATCATCAAACATTCATAACCATAGTCCTACGTGTGTGTAAGTCTGTCTATGAGTCTTTCTCTCGGTACAAAATAAAAACATTAAAATCCTATCATAAATTCATCATAAATGTTGTCGGTCGTGTTATCGCTGATGTTGCCACCGTTTTTACCTCCGATTTGCTGTGTCACTATTATGCGTGCAATGCCTTTGGCATAATAATTGTCCATAGACTGAAGTGAGCAAGCGACTAGTGTTGGTTCCCGCCAACCGACTTTGTCATGCTATAGCGAGTGGCCGCACTGTGATATTTCTACGATGGTCCCAACACGCCAAAGAGAATCCATAATAAATTTGCCTTAACGACCAACACTCAGTCACTCATTGGATTTCAATCGTTCATCATAATAAAAATTATCGAAATGAAAATTGAAACATGACATTTAACATATGTTTTTGTAGCGTTGAATGTTGTTGTTGCCGTTGCTTGTTGGCAGCGGTTGTTTTGTGTGGTTACATTTCACGTTATTCCCCAAAAATACGAAAAATGAATCCGAAAATTATGAATTCATTAAACGTTTTTGGCATGATTAGTTTGTTTCAATTTCATAAATTCGTCAAAGCGAAAATGTGCCTGGGAATGAGTGTGGATAAATGAATGAATGAATTTTGTGATTTCATTTTTTGCCTATCATAAATGAAATATTGGGGCCTGAGTGAATGGTTTTGCACTGGCATTTAAAAATTCCCGAACAGTAAGCGAAAGGCACTTTAAATATTTACCACAATCTAAAATGTTAATAAAGAATATTTATTTTCAGATTCCATTCTACTGAGTGACCGTAGAATGGATTTTTTTTTTGGTTCCGGGTTGTGTAAAGGTATTTTATTAAAACTTATTGTAGGTACCAGAAATTATTGAAGAATAAAATGGAAATATTTGTAAATAAATGTTCAGTTAGATTTTGACATAAAGACCTGAAAATTACAATATAAATTATAGACATATATTAAATTTCAAGTGATATTTGAAAATCTAATGCCGGAAAAACGACGCATAAAGACAACAGGGATCAATTTTGCCACTAATGCTATTAAACATATTCATACCCAAAATTCCAGGAACACCTAAAGGAGGGACGATTGTTGTATATATATGATTTTTTACTAGAACTACGATGCTACGGATATGTTGTGATTTGTCGTCTGAATGCGTGGAAAAACTACAGAAATATTTCACCAACCACTGTGCAAAATGTTGGAGTGTAACCCAAAATCTACTGCAAATTCTTTCAGAAAGAGTTTGTAGTTGTATAATTGAATATCGAGAAGGAGTATATTTTTGAAAGAAGTTCAATTGTGAATAGGGATTTCCGTATGTTAAGAGAAAATGCTTTTGGGTCAACTATTCTTCTGAGAGAGGTCCAACGATATGAACGTTTTGACTACCATTGCCGACCAGAGATGGCCTGTCAGAAAAAGTGACGTAAATGACATACATTTCCGACGTATAATACATACTTCAGAAACGTCGGAAACCTACCCAAACCCATTAGGTTTTTGACAAAATAGCTATTCCCATTAATCAATTTGGAAATTTACTCATTTCCATATAAAATTTCAAAATTTTCTTCTCAAAAAAAAATAGAAAGTTTTATCAGTTCTAGTAAGGAATAGTCAGATACATGTAAAAATAAAATATATATTCTTGAAAATAACTGTATATTCTGATAAAATTCATATAAATGACGTTTACTACATTTATTACATTTTATACAAGTATATGACGTTTTCAACGTTTACACCTTTTTGACAGTCGAAAACCTAAAAATTTGTCACACGGACCATCCCTGTTGCCGACATGAAGAATGAATACAGCTCAATACGTTCAGGATGGTGCAGTCGTCTCCATTCGTATTGTGAAGGGATTGATGACAACTTGTAGAATGTCCGCCGAGCATGGGGTACACATCCACACACCAAACCATTTTTTGAGCGATCATCACATTGTGCAGCCAACCTTTGTCACTTTGGTCTTTGCACTATGGGCTAGGAACCCATTTATTATTATTATTTATTTTTTATACCCTTCACCACACTGTGGTACAGGGTATTATGTATTTGTGCATATGTTTGTAACAGGCAAAATGAATCATGGTTCCTTTGAGAATATGCATAGATTCACATTCTGAGTCGATTTATGCATGTCCGTCTGTCCGTATGTGTATTTTTGTGAGCAAAGTACAGGCCGCATTTATGATCCGAATTGGATGAAATTTGGCACAGCCCATTGGTTTGACCCAAGGACGAATCCTATTGAAATTGTAGAAAATCGGTTCAAATTTAGATATAGCTCCCATATATATATTTTCGTCCGATTTTACGTAAATGGTGCACCAAAGTCCCTGAAAATTATTAGATTTGCACGAATTTTGGCATAGCGTACTAAATTAAGTCGACAATGATGTGTGCTCAATTTGGGGAAAATCGGTTCAGATTTAGATATAGCTCCCATATATATAGTTTCGCCCGATTTTAGGTAAATGGTACACCAAAGTCCCTGAAAACCATTAAATATGCACGAAGTGTAGAATGGTGTGTGATAAATTTCGTGCAAATCGGTTCAGATATAGATATAGCTCCCATATATAGTTTCGCTCGATTTTAGGTAAATGTTCCATCAATGTCCCTGCAAATCCTTTGATATGCACGAATTTTGGCATAGCGTACTGAATTAAGAATATCATTCGATATTGGTATAGCGTACTGAATAAATGGTGTACTAAAGACCCTTAGCTAGGCCGATTGACACAACGTACTGAAGTTAATATAAATTAATCTCTGGCAAGTTTCCTTGAAATCGGTTCAGATATAGATATAGCTAGCTTCCATATATAATTTCGACTTATTCATGTTTATTGTACAACAAATAATCAATGGGTGTTTGCTTGAGATTAAATTTTAAACAGTGCAGCATACCGAATAGCGTGTGTCAAGTTTGCTTTAAATCGATTTGCAAAATTTAGCATAGGTTGCAGAATGACATGTGTAGGGATTGATGTTAATCGGTTTAGATATAGGTAAATATCAAATATTTAGGTTCGTTCAATTTGATGTCAATGTTCCTTCGAAAAGGCCTGTCTTTTAGGATACATATGTAGAATATACCCAAAGTGGTGAAGGGTATCATATAGTCGGCCCAGTCCGACTTTACTACTTTCCTTACTGGTTTTGAGATTGACTTTTTTATAACCAACTTGGCTATTTTCAAATTTAATTAAGGTATGTCATGTTTTTATGCCCATAATAATTTTGAGAGTAAAAACTGCTATGAAATGAAAATTTAATGTATCCTTATGTTTTAGCCGACGTTTTGGATTCAAAAATAATTTAATTTATTCAATTTTCAAACAAATTAGTCATATTCGATCCGCCCTAATGAATTTTTCCTTTTTTCTTACAGACTCGTAATCAGGGCCCCCGAAACCCTTATATGTGATATCTATTTATTCCATAAACCCATTTGTCTAATTATATCAAAATTATATCGTTCAGAATTATTATATATTGCGACCCATGCCACGATAAATATTTGGCATTCACTGTGAACCAAATTACAATTAATTCGGTTGAAAATGTGCCCAAAAAAGGAGACTAATATTGATCATTTTAATTAGAAGGCTTTGCTAAGTATTGTCATTCCAAAATAGTAAATAATAGCCAATTTAGCTGGGAAACGTGCCACATTTCCTCATATTTTTGGATATTTTGGGGAGTTTGGAGGCTATGTTTAAAATCAATTTTCGATAGCAAGATTTGTTAAACAACGAGAATACAATATCTTGTATATAAATATAGTTGTGTAGGGTATTATATATTCGGAACCGTCAGACTTTTGACTTGTCCTTCTCGTTTTCATTATGTGATAAATTAAAACAAGGATATACGAAAAAAAAATATTATTTCATCTATAAATGTAGTTTTTTTCTTCAAAAAATAATAATTTTAATTGCTTCCTACTCTATTTTCTTCAATTCACTTATTGTTCTACAACGAAAGGGGTTTGAGTGGGAGTGGGTTGAAACATAATGGGGAAATGTCATTAAATCATTACATTTTTTCCACATCATTTGATAAAAACAGTCATAATAATTCTCCAAGTCCTAACAATAATTCATTAAGGATGTTGCCGTACAAGTGTACAAATATCAAAACAACAAAAACAAAATCTACATCGACAAATGAAACAATGAAACTAGAGCAGCAGTTGTTGTGTAGTACACAAATCATAAATGACAATGGTCGAACGGACGTAGCGACATACTCGTACTCCAACAATTTCAAAGTAACATGAACAGCAATAGCAACAACGATATCACTTCCGTTTGTTAACAATACCATCAGAGTCGGAATAAAACAATCAATAAAATTCTAAATAAAAAAAGGGGTGATCCCTCTATTATATTTGCCCCCCATCATAAATGGTTTTTATTTTTGCTTTGGGAAACGACCCAAACGACCAGTCGACCAACTAACTATTCGACCCTTTGCTAACAGACTTGACTGTGGTCACAAGGAGGTCGAATTACATTTACTGTGGAAGTTAGTCGGATGGTTGGTTGGTTGGCTTGGTCTGGCTTGTTGGTAGACTAAATGATTGTTGTTTGCAGTGAGTGTGTGTGTGAGGCGGGCGGGGGCAACTGGTTAGCAAAAGGGTGAAAACGCTCACTTAACTCATCAATATTTATGTTTATGTTCTGTGAAAATATATATCTGTCCGTGCCTTGATTGTGTATGGACTTTTATTGTTGTTCGTTTTTAGTTTCATAGAAATCATATAAATGAAATCGAACAATAGCAATAACAACAGCAACAACGAATGTACTAGCATCAGCACAAAAACAACAATAAACAATATTTATTTCAATATGTATATATGTTGCGAGACAATTGTGTTTATTAGGGTGTAGATATAAAATATTTGTAACAACCTACATTCAGTTTTTAACTATCGATACACATTTGGTCTGTTCCCGTACTGCAAGAATCTATAGAGATGGGCAGTGGTAAAATACCCAACTTGGACCCAGGGACCCCATTTTGGATTTCTATATATGCTTTGACAGTAAAAACATGTATACAAAATTTTGGCCGCCAATGTCAAGTGCTTCCGCAGTTAATGAGTTTATACCCAATTTTTGGTTAAAATACTCAAAATAGGGGTACCTTTGTATGGGGGCAACCAGTAAACGTGGACCTACATACATACATTTTTGCATGGACATTTTGTACCCAAAAAGAACACTCTGTGCCAAATTACAGCCAATTTGGTTGTAAAATGTGTCTAATAGACAAAAAATACCTTAAATCGGGAGATACGGTTATATGGGGGCTATATCAAAACTTGGAGCCAGGGACCCCATTTTGGATTTCTATATTTGCTTTGACATAAAAACATGTATACTATGTCAAGTGGTTCCGCAGTTAATGAGTTTATACCCAATTTTTGGATAAAAACTGGGGTATTTACCTACGTCTATAAAGTATCGTAAAACTATCCATTCTAAATCGATTTGATAACAGAAACCCGGAAATAGGGTGAATACCATTCCTGTATGTTATCGAAGAAAATGGTGAAATCTAGTAGATTCTTGCAGTAAGGGAACTGATCAATTGACAATTTGCTAAAATTTAAAAATTCAAATTTTGGATTGAATGGGCTGTTTTTCAATTTTGCAAAAAAATAGCCTTACCATTTTATTTTCGCAGGACTTGTGCCTACTTTTTAAGGGTGCTTCCGTCAAGTCAATTGGTAGAGTGCCTGTGAGAGAATTGAAGATCGTTGCATACAGCCCGGTGGTTCTATTGAATGAACGCTAAGAAAGCCAGATGCGGGGAGATCGTCATGAGATCGATTGTTTAAAATGAAAAGTTGAAGACAAGTTGAAGGTAAGTTGTAGGCCTATTAAAGCATTATGGTTAGAGGTGTTGTGATGCGCCATGCTTTGGCGCCCTCAGGTTCTGTAGCTGCCCCTGTTGTTGTGCCTTCTGCGCGCTTCAGGGAAAGATTTGGCGAGGAAGCGTGTGTATGAAGTGGGTCCAACTTTGAATGTTCGCATCCATGAAGTCAATGCGTCACGTCAGTGGCGGACTGATGGTGGCCAATACGAAATTTGCAGATGTGGATTGAATCTTACTGTCCGAAATATGCTTGGGCCTCGTGATGCGGTCCAGCGGATCATTCTATGGAAGGGTTCATAATGGGACTCTACAAAATGAACTCCAATATCTTGATGACCGAAGAGATCTTTAAACGGAGTGTAAGGCTGGTGAGTGGACCCTGGATGCCGGGTGGTAGAGAGGCTAAGATGAACGTTGTACTGGAGTGCACCGAACGTATGACGGAAAAGCTGTGCTCGGAAGGCATTTGTATTCAGTGATTCCAGAATGTTACTCGTTGAGCGGAGCTATTCAAATTTGATTCATTGCCAAAACTGTCCGTTCAAGCTACTTCCGCCTATCCATTTTTTCTTTCTTTTGACAGTCCAATTTATGCGGCGTTGACGGCGTGGGCCAGAGATGGTCCGTCAGAAACTGTGACGTAAATTACATACTTTTCCGACGTATAATACACACGTCAGAAACGTCGGAAACCCACCCAAAACCATTAGGTTTTTGACAAAATAGCTATTTCCATTTATAAATTTTGAAATTACGTATGGTTTACTCAAACACATACAATTTCAAAATGTTCTTCTCTCCAAAAAGTTTGGAATTTTTATCAATTCTAGTATGGAATATTAAGATATATGTAAAAATAATATATATACTTTAAAATAGCTGAATTTGATAATAATATTCAAATAAATGACGTTTCCTACATTTATTACATTTTTACAGGTATATGACGTTTTCGACGTTTACGCCTTTTTTACAGTCGAAAACGTAAAAATTCGTCACATGGACCATCCCTGGCGAGGGCAAATGCACTGATGAGAATACCCCAGTAGTGGTTATGCACGAGTTCGTCGTATAGTTCCAATGTTTGCGTTAGTGCAGCATTCTTACGGTTGAGATGGTTGTGTGCGGGGATTGCCGGGGATTGCCGGGGAGACGACCGATATGGCTCTGTTTTAATAGTTGTAGTGACGATAACAGTACTGTTGTTAGAAGTAAATAGTTGGCGGAGTGCTTCGGTAGAATGGTGGGAGGGGAAGTGTTGCTGGCTAGCATCTATTGCCGATTTAATACATGTTGGAGCCATGTTTAAGGTATATGGATTCGGTACTACTGCTCGAGTGTAGTTATCTGCAAATCATAGGTTTAGATGCTAAAGCAACCTCCTCGCTATAGTTCTCAAAGGTGATCAGACACACATGTGGCCATTGGAATTCCATCCGAGAGGGTGTTAGCGATGGGTATCGATATTTTAAATGAACCCTCGAATCTGTATATTTAATGTCACTTCCGTTGTGAGCTACATAAACGTGATTTCTGTAAATGGGGTGTAAAGACTAGGGTTTGAGTAATCGCAATCTCATTGAAATTGTGGCCACTCCGAGGGTACGTACGCAAGGAACGTAGCGTGACTTCTGCCAGTGTGAAGACTGGAATATGAGTGATAGCAATCTCATTGAGATTGTGGCCACTCGGAGGGGTCGTACGCAGGGAACGTTGCGTTTTTAAGGAACGGAACGTGAATTGGGACCATTATGCGTACTGTATCAGGGAATCACAAGAGGCCTATATGGCATTGACCGTGGAATGCCAGGTCAGCAACATAAATGAGCCGATGAACAGCGTCAAAGACGTACTCTTGGTAGACATCGTCAGTCTAAGCCATTTAAAGTTAAATGGTGGACTCGTGCGCCTGAAAGGTTGTCGGCTGGGTAAGCGTTTCCAAATAGTCGTGCGAAGCAATTCGAAAGATTTAACTAAATCCGAATTCCTTGCTCTTAGGACTTACAATGACGAGCTGTCTAGGAGAAAATAAGTAATTGGAGGATATTTGTACATGAAAATAGAGATGATTTGTGGCGCATTGTATACCGTGTGTATCGGCATGGTGAATATAAACATCAGGTTGATCTACAGGGTTACGCATCAGCTTCTACGACAACCACTTCGGGATGGGGGTAGAGTGTGGCGCTCTTGCTGAATTGGGAAGCATCTGGGTTTGAATCGTATAGAAGTTTCAGACTGTTTCTGCCGGGTTAGAAGTAGAAAATCACCATGTATTGAAGGTAGATTGGAACGATGGTTAAATCCATCTAGAAGGTCATGATGGAATATATCGAGTCCGTTTTCTCCAGCTGCATTTGTCAGAGTACCTTCACGCGGGCATGGATGTGTTGTGATTTAAACAAGTTTCAGCACAGTCTTTAGATACGTTACTATTCATCTCCAATCTTCAATTCCGAATATAGTAAACATGCTAAAATAACAGGCATAATATATATATATATATATATATATATATATTTCTCTACATTTTGACTCAACAACATCTAAATCTAACCGTGGCACGTTCCTTTGGCCCCTTTTTCTCAAATACTCAAGACTGGTTACAGTACAAAAACATGGCAAACGGACATAAATGGTTTTCTATGTCGAACGGGGGTATTTCATAGCCCAAGAAATTGTTTCTCGTTAAAAAATCTTTATGGTTCCGCTTATTCTTGCGTTGCCCCTTACTGATAATATTTGTAACGATTATTTATTGAGGGTTTTTATTGATTTTATTCCCCACATAGAACGTGGACAAAGATTCATATTGAAATGACTTTGTTGTTGGAATACAAATATATTGCCGATTGTCTGCCGAAAAACAGCAATCAAAGTAATGTAAGAAAGCTTCTCAAACCTTTTCCATCATCATACAAAATAATGATGGTAAATGTTGTGATGGGTTTCGTGTGGCATTATGGCAAACGATTTTCTGCTAAAGTCAGTCGTCAGTCAGTTATAGATATTTGGCACACAATAAAAATTGAAACTTCTCAATATTTTCGGCTTGGTCTCTCTATTGTTCAAACGTCATAGTCTTATGGCAATAAATGTTCGGATTTTCAAAAGGACAACAAGGGTTGCCACTGTAGAAAGGGTCGCAGGCTATTCATAAAGGAAATTATTATGTTGTGCTAATAAAAGGGTCTGCTCGCCCATTGAATGATTAGACAAAGGGTTAAGAAAGTTCAAAAGTTTGAGTGAATTGTTTATGGTATTGATTTTTTTTTTTTTTTTTGGCAAAATAAATCCAAATCAAATGAATCAATGCCAGTTGAAACTTTTTGTATTTTATTATTTCTTCTCATTTTATTATTTTATCATAAAAAATTATTTTGATTGAAAAAATCTCTTTATGCGTTTACATGACATTCATATAAAATATCTTCATATTTGATTAAATTGATTTGTATAGCGTCCACTGAATTATTATAGAAATGTTGGTTCGTAAATATTATTTTGGTACCACGTTAGCATATGAAAGTATTATGAAAAATAAGCCAAGTTTCAATATTAGTGGTATCGATCCGAGTTTTGTTATATCCAACTTATAACGTCCCCACCAGAAAAAGTCAACCGGAACCAAGTCCGATTAATACGGAGTTTGAGGCATGATATAGGTTTCGTTGTTGGTCAAAAACTCTCGTACAATCACCGGTGATAATTCCATGATTGAGTTTTGCAACAGGTATTCCGTTCATATATTGTAATCTTTCTTAAGCTATTTTTTTCATTTAATTCCATTTAGGGACAGATATATATCTTTATGTACATCATTGACATTTTGGAAGCACTTTAAAGAAACAGGTACATTATTTCACATTTATTTTTGCCATATAGAATTCCAGAGTGTGTTATCACGTTGTGGTCATAAAGAGGAAAAAATATATTCTCATACTCTGATGTTATAACGGTTTTAGATAATGGTGTAAAGAACATCATAGAATAGATCAAAATATGTATTAAACGTGACTATCTTGTCACGTTTTACTTTGATGTATGTGGAATATTTCTTTATTATATCGTACCACTTACCCGAGATTTTTATGATTATTGTAATGGATTTCATACTCCCTTGGGTATTATAACATTTGCCAAATATGTAATCATAATTGTGGTGAATATTACCAGCGGTATTAGGTTGGTAGAATCGTATAGAATTTGATGTAAATAAAAATGTTGTGTTGAATCTAAAACAAACCAGTAAGGAAAGTAGTAAAGTCGGACGGGGCCGACTATATGATACCCTTCACCACTTTGGGTATATTCAACAGATGGAATCCTAACAGACGTCGTATTTTTGAAGGACCATTAGCATGAAATTAAAAAGGTCTTTCTGCAACCTATAAATTTTGGTCAGATATAGAGTTGCTTCGTACAATAGGACAAAATTATGTAAATTAATTTAAAGCAAAATATCTAAATGTAAACCGATTTAATCGAAACTTGTCACATGTTAGGTTACACTTATTTTAGTATGTTTTGTGTATTCGGCCACATTTTGAGTTCTTTATTATATATAAAACCAGTAAGGAAAATAGTAAAGTCGGGCGGGGCCTACTATATGATACCCTTCACCACTTTGGGTATATTCAACAGATGAATCATTACAGACGTCGAATTTTTGAAGGACCATTAAAATGAAAATGGATCCATAAACATGTCTTTCTGCAACCTACACTAAATTTTTCATTTGGTCAGATATAGGTTTGCTTCTTACAATGGGACAAAATTATATATAGCAATATAAAGGATATATATATATATATATATAAACTATATCGAAATCTAAAGAGGTTAAGTTATATGCATTATGTACTTAAAACCGGGAGAAAATTTATATAGGAGCTCTATACTAATCTGAACCGATTTCAAAACTTCCCACCCTCTAGGTTATATTAACTTCAGTACGTTTTGTGTCAATTGGTCTACCTTTGGGTTTTTAGTGAACCATTTACTTAAAATCGGACGAAACTATTTACGGGTGTTATATCTAAATCTGACGAAACAATATAACAATATAGGGGCTATATATAAATATAAACCGATTTGAACTGAACTTGCCACAAGTTATGTTACAAGTTATGTTCTAGGTTATACTATACTGTGTAAAATCGGACGAAAATATACTTGTAGAAGCTATATCAAAATCTGAACCGATTTCAATGAGACTTGCCAGAGATTAACTTATATTAACTACAGTTCATTGT
Organism: Musca vetustissima; assembly: GCF_032173495.1. Lineage (NCBI taxonomy): Eukaryota > Metazoa > Arthropoda > Insecta > Diptera > Muscidae > Musca > Musca vetustissima. The sequence goes on along the minus strand of NW_026885808.1, from coordinate 42,024 downwards.
ACCAAATTGTGTGGCAATCAGACAAACTTTGGGTCTTTAGTGCACAATTTCCATACACTCGGAAGAAAAAATATATAGGAGCTATATCTAAATCTGAATCGATTTTCACGAAACTTAACACACATAATTCTAGACCAAATTCATTACGCTATACCAAATTCGTGCAAATCGAAAGATATATAGGGACTTTGGTGCAACATTTACATTAAATCTGATGAAATTATATATGGGAGCTATATCTAAATCTGGACTGATTTTCAGGAAACTCAACACACATCTTTCTAGACCTAATTCAGTACGCTGTGCCAAATTTCGTGCAAATCGAAAGATATATGAGGACTTCGGTACACCATTTACATTAAGTCGGACGAAAATATATATGGGAGCTATATCTAAACTGAACCGATTTTTCCCAATTTCAATAGGGTTCGTCCTTGGGCCAAACAAGTGATCTATGCCAAATTTCATCCAATTCGGATCATAAATGCGACCTGTACTTTGTTAACAATTTAACATGGACAGACAGACGGACGGACATGCATAAATCGACTCAGAAAGTGATTCTATGCATATTTTCAAAAGGAACCATGTGTCTATATCGTTTCCTTTTGCCTGTTACAAACATATCACAAAGACATAATACCCTGTTCCACAGTGTGGTGAAGGATATAAAAACGGAAGGTGTGTCAGTCTGCCTTCGTGTTGCCAATAAGTATTCTTGTAAGGAGTAGCCGATTTGGTCTATAGTTTGAACATCATAAGATTTTTTTCCAAACATAGATCAAGTGTGAAGGTGTAGATTATGCAGATTCCACTTTATCTGCCCTCAAAGAGTCTAAACTTTGAAAATTTGTAAATTCATTTAAATCGATTAAATTATCTGATTCGTTTAATTTTTTTTACTCGTGATGATATTTTTAGTAAGACAAGGTCAAAACCGCAGAAGGAAGTTTAAGGTCCAATGATTATTGAACCTTCTCTCAATTGCAAATTTCATAAGAAACGATATTCAATTGGATATATATTTTGAATAACGTTTTGAAGCGAACTTATTGCAGTATTTTTAAACCCTTCACCACACTGTGGTACAGGGTATTATGTCTTTATGCATATGTTTGTAACAGGCAAAAGGAATCGAGATAGACACATGGTTCCTTTTGAGAATATGCATGGAATCACCTTCTGATTCGATTTATGTATGTCCGTCCATGTATTTTTGTGAACAAAGCATTTATGCTCCGATTTATAGCTCCCATATTATACTGAAATTAGCATATCCTAACCTGTGACAAGTTTCAGTAAAATCGGTTCAGATTTACATATAGCTCCCATATATCGTTTCGTCCGATTTATGTAAATGGTGCACCAAACTCCCAGTATTGGTCCGATTGAGTCAACATTTTGCACAGAGTACTAAATTAGGTCTAGATTTATATATTTATATATAGATCTGATACATATTTTGCACGACGATTGACATTCAACTTCTATAAATTTCAGATTAGTTTGTGTATGGGTTCTTTTATTTTAGTTCAAATATCTATAACTTCACGCAGTTAATTTCGTCCGATTCCATTTCAACGGCCCTCCAAAGATGTTATGTCTATTCTATCTAAATGATATTGTACATATGAGAATCTCTTGTGCGTATCCAAAGTTGTGAAGGGTGTCATATAGTTGGCTCCGTCCGACGTTTGAACTTTCCTTAATGGTTTAGTATTCTCGACTTGATACCGTAAGCTTGTCATTTCATCGAAGAACCTAGAAAATCATTTATCCTTGATCAGAATAAAATTCTATGTCGGCGAAACCATACAATGTGCCACGTGCATAAAAATCATGTTTGCAGAATATGCTTGATATAGGTCCATATTTTTACAAAGCTCAAATATAAATATCCCGCTTCATCGAAATATTACTACTTACTTACATAGCTGGCTCGTTACAGAACGGTTGTTCCATAAGCCGAGCTTAAAAAAGATTTCCAAGCGCGTCGGTCTTGTGCGCAAATCCTAGCCACCGTGGTTCATTCGACGCCGATATTCACCGTCGACGCAGATCGGCCCGTAGATCTTTCGGAGAATTTTTCTTTCAAACACCCCAAGAGCTGCCTCATCTGCTTGTGCAAGTACCCATGCCTTTGATCCATATAATAGCACGGGTAGTATCAGCGTCTTGTAAAGTGTGAGTTTGGTCTGGCGGGAGTTGGTCTTGTTTCTAAACTTCTTACTTAGACCATAGTAGCATCTGTTAGCCATCACAATCCTTCTCCGAATTTCAAAACTGATGTCATTTGTTTTATTTATGGCAGTACCAAGGTATATAAAGTCTTTAAATATCTCGAAGCTGTAGTTCTCAAGTTCCACAGTTGGTCCGAGTCTACTGGACGTCTTGCGCGTTGATACCATCAGCTTGGTCTTCTCGCCGTTTACTGCCAGACCCACTTTGGCAGACTCCTTTTCAATTTGTTCAAAGGTGGCTGCTACCGCTCGCAATATTCGACCCATTATATCGATGTCATCGGCGTAGGCGAGTAACATGTGTTGTTTGGTGTACAGAGTGTCATTTCTGTTCACCTTTGCGTCTCGTATGACCTTTTCCAGCAGGATGTCAAAAAGATCACACGACAAGCTGTCACCTTGTCTGAATACCTGTTCGGTATTGAAGGGCACCGATAGGTCCTTTCCTACTTTAACTGCTGATCTTGTGCCACTTAAAATTATCCTGCATAGCTGTATTAAATTTGCAGGAATGCCGAACGCAGACATGGCTTTAAACACCTCTGAACGGATAGGGCTGTCGAATGCGTCTTTATAGTCGACAGAGTGAAAGTCTGGTCAATGGTGGATTTTTCAGGTCTGAAGCCGCATTGGTCCGATGATGTCATTGACTATTGGCTTCAATCGTTCACACAGCACACTGTTTGTAGGGAGTGGGCAATTCTCTGGTGGTCAACATTCGCTTCTCGGATCGATCGGACGTCTAAAACACTGGATGAATGCCTTCCGTCTATCACATCATGATCAATTTGATTTCTCGTTGCTTGATCAGAAGAGATACAGGTGGCCTTGTGTATATCGAGATGCTTGAATCTTGTGCTGCTAACTACCATGTTTTTGCTGCCGTGAAGTCAATCAACCTCATGCCGTTGTCGGATGTTTCTTCATGAAGGCTGAATTTTCCGACGGTGGGGCTAAAGATATTTTCCCTTCCGATTTTTGCATTAAAATCTCCTAGCAGAATTCTAATTTCATGGCCAGGGCAACGGTCATATGCTGTTTCTAGGCGCTCGTAAAATATGACTTTGTTCTGTTCATCTTTATCTTCGGTCCGAGCATGGGGCAAATGAGACTGATGTAGAAGAACTTCCCTTTTATACGGATTATAGCAATTCGCTCATCTACTCGAGTGAATCTGGAGACGAGATCTTTTATTCTGTTAACCATAAGTCCGTAGCCAAATTCATGTCTCGTTTCATGACAGCTATAATACAGGGCGTAATCGTCTGATTTACTTACGCCTGTCCCTTTCCATCACATTACCTGTAAGGCAATAATATCGGCTTTGTACTTCTTGAGTACATCCGCCAAAGCGAACACTGCGCCTGTTCTCTACAACGTGCGCACATTCCAAGTGCAGATTCGCAGATCGTGGTCCTTTATACGTTTGCGGGGGTCGTCAACATTAGGGGAATTTGGTTTTCTTTTTCATTGCTTTTTCATAGTAGGTTGGGATTTCCGAGAGTGGGCAAATAACCCGACGCCTCAACCCATTTTTTTATAGTTCTTATGGGTGAACTCGCGGCACATATTAGCTCACTATATCATCGGGTGATGAGAATAGCTGCCCGCGGGGAGGTCAGTGTCCACAATTGAGATGAAAGAGGGACCAAGATAAGCGTAGGCTTCGCAGAGCAACGGCTCTGATTGGCTTTAACAATGAATTAATTGTCTGCTCAAGAGTCACCTAATCGATCCCTGTCGGCATTGGTCTTTGTGTATTGGTTCTGTATATTGGATTTCAATCTCGAATCTTAAATTTCTCTCTCTCACATATGCCTCCTTATAAATCACATTGAATGTTCCTAAAACTTTCTACACGAATTCCTAATTAAACATATCAATTAAAGTCAATTTATTTCAAATTCCATTCCATACTTGTTGCCACTTCTGGGAGGTCTTCAGGAATGCAATATTGAACAGAAAAACAAAACAACACTTAAGTATCAAAACTTCAATTGATCAGCAAAGAACAATAATGAATGAATCGTTTGATCTACAAATAAACCAAATATTTGCTTAACCATTATTAAACGTTTCTATCAATTGAACCGACTCGATCAAAATATTATTGAACAATCAATTTGAAGACTGAATACCAAAGATATTTTCAAGATATTACAGGGATCGAATCTTCATCCACAAAAGGACCCCTATTGCGATTCTAAAAAAATATAATGTTTTGAATTCATCTTGTAAAAGTAACATTTTTGTCTATTTTTTCTGTTTTTAATAATCGAAGAGTGTGAAATACAAATCATCTGCTCAACTTGAGATTTTCTGTTCGTTTTGGTGAAAAATTATTTTCAATTTATGAATATCATGTTGGCTGTGCAAGGAATGGTAGGTGTCTTTATTCCTTCGTTTATGAAACTGGCCACTTGAATTCATTCTTCCAGCAGTGTTTTACATTAACTTTTGTTCAAATAACAAATTAAAGTGTTAATTTTAAATAAATATACAAAACAACTTAGTAGGGAAGTCCGGGAGGAAATCAGACAGGCATGCCTGCCAGGTTGGCTGGCACTTCAACCAATGCAACCAAGGGAATATGAAGAAGATGATGCACTTTTTTCATATGCAGCGCACAAGGAATGCTAAGGCCCAGCAGGTGGCGTTTCATATTCATTTCTGGCTCATAAACGAACGTGTTAAAAAACAAAAAATCGACAACAAAAACTAATCCAATAATGATGATGATTCTATAACCTAATCATTGTTTGTCTACAATTTTCAATATCTGAATATTTGGGGAGATTGAAATTTAATTGAGTTGAGTTATTACCTCATTGCTCTAGGTAGCATCATGAACAGCAGCAACAGTCACAACAGCAATACAACGAATTTTCCGAAATTCAAGTGTTTGATTAATGTCTTCTTTGCAAGAGGAAACATTATTGTGAGATTTTTTTTCGAAAGGAAATGATATAATTCTTTGTTGTCCACGGAAATATAACAAAGTGAATAGCACAATGCTGGTATTTGTTTTAGTTATAAACATATAATATTTGTTGAAATATAAACAATAGAAGTATAGGAAATTTGCAATATCAAATTTGTTTTTATTTGTTTAATATATAAATATATTTTTTGTGTAGCTTAACAAATAAGGTATTAAATTGTATATTTTATGGTTGAAATAAATTTTACAGAGGAAACGTATAAATCTTAAAAAGTACTCTTACCTTACATGTCTCTATTTAGTTTTCAAATTTAATATATTTCAAAATCCAACTCACTCGCACTATGGTATGAACATTTCATTTTACAAGGCCAGTTATTTTAATGGAAATATTTTGGAATTTGTGTAATATTGATTGCAAACCCAAAAAAAAACCAGTAAGGAAAGTAGTAAAGTCGGACGGGGCCGACTATATGATACCCTTCACCACTATGGGTATATTAAACAGGGCTATTAACATGAAATTGGATGAAATAAAATATGTGATATTTATCTAAGTGTGAATCCACCAAGATCAATCCATAAAGTATGTAATTCGACTTCAAACAAATATAAATAGGTCATCCGTTGGGCTATGTCTGTGCTTTTAGAAAACCCAACTACGCAATTTTGTACGTTGTGCAAAATTTGATGTCAATCTGACATCAATCGGGCGAAAATATATATGGAAGCTCTATCCAAATATTAAGCGATTTCAAACAAACTTGTCACAGGTTAGGTTATACTAATCTCAGAATGTTTTGTTCCTATTGGTTCCTTGGTGCGTCAATTACTTAAAATCAATCTATAATAAAAGGGAGCTATATCTAAATCTAGACCGATTTTCATCACTCTAGGCTCAATTTAGTACGTTATGCCAAATTTCGTGCAAATCGAAAGATATATAGGGACTTTAATGCACCATTTACATGAAATCGGACGAAATTATATATGGGAGCTATATCTAAATCTGGACCGATTTTCTCGAAACTTGGCATACATCATTCTAGGCTCAATTAAGACGTTATGCCAAATTTCGTGCAAATCGAATGATATATAGGGACTTTGGTGCACCATTTACATGAAATCGGACGAAACTATATATGGGAGCTATATCTAAATCTGGACCGATTTTCTCGAAACTTGGCAGACATCATTCTAGGCTCAATTCAGTACGTTATGCCAAATTTCGTGCAAATCCAAAGATATATAGGGACATTGATACACCATTTACATTAAATCGGACGAAATTATATATGGGATCTATATCTAAATCTGGACCGATTTTCTCGAAACTTGGCAGACATCATTCTAGGCTCAATTCAGTACATTATGCCAAATTTCGTGCAAATCGAAAGATATATAGGGACTTTGATACACCATTTACATTAAATCGGACGAAATTATATATGGGAGCTATATCTAAATCTGGACCGATTTTCTCGAAACTTGGCAGACATCATTCTAGGCTCAATTAAGTACGTTATGCCAAATTTCGTGCAAATCGAAGGATATATAGGGACTTTGGTGCACCATTTACATGAAATCGGACGAAACTATATATGGGAGCTATATCTAAATCTGGACCGATTATCTGGAAACTTGGCAGACATCATTCTAGGCTCAATTCAGTACGTTATGCCAAATTTCGTGCAAATCGAAGGATATATAGGGACTTTGGTGCACCATTTACATGAAATCGGACGAAACTATATATGGGAGCTATATCTAAATCTGGGCCGACTTTCTCGAAACTTGGCAGACATCACTCTTGGCTTTATTCAGTACGTTACGCCAAATTTCGTGCATATCAAAAGATATATAGGGAATTTGGGGCACCATTTACATGAAATCGGACAAAACTATATATGGGAGCTATATCTAAATCTAGACCGATTTTCACGAAACTTGGCAGACATCATTCTAGGCCTAAATGTTTAGGATGTACCAAATTTCGTGCAAATCGAAAGATATATAGGGGCCGTTTACATTAAATCGGTTAAATATATATATGGGAGCTATATCTAAATCTGAACCGATTTTTCCCAATTTCAATAGGGTTCGTCCTTGGGCCGAATAAGTGGCCTATGCCAAATTTTATCCAATTCGGATCATAAATGCGACCTGTACTTTGTTTACAATTTAACATGGACAGACAGACGGACAGACGGACGGACGGACATGCATAAATCGGCTTAAAAAGTGATTCTATGCCTATTCTCAAAAGGAACCATGTGTCTATCTCGTTTCCTTTTGCCTGTTACAAACATATGCACAAAGACATAATACCCTGTACCACAGTGTGATGAAGGGTATAAAAATTGAATATCGGCACTGCACTATGGAGCCAATGACAGGATTTTAAGGCAAGAAATCATTGGAAGCAGCTAGCAGTCTTCATATTTCGTTCGGATTCGTTTTATAACTTCTTAACTGGGCTTGCGGTTCGACATTATAACCAAAAATTAGAGGAGAATTGCCGAGAAGTATAAATTCCGATCACAATGTATGCTAGTATTACTTAAAACACAAATATGTCTGAGCCTCAATAATCGCTACTATTGAAAAAACAACAGAACTAAATAAAAATCCTGTTGAAGGATTTTCAGCTGGGAGGTACTTATTATAGGCCCCCGGATACACTTTATGAAGGCCGATTTTTATACACTTCACCACACTGTGGTACAGGGTATTATGTCTTTGTGCATATGTTTGTAACAGGCAAAAGGAATCGAGATAGAACCATGGTTGCTTTTAAAAATATGCATAGAATCACATTCTGAGTCGATTTATGCATGTCCGTCCGTCTGTCCGTCCGTCCGTCTCTTGATGTTAAATTGTAAACAAAATACAGGTCGCATTTATAATCCGATTTGAATGAAATTTGGCACAGTTCACTTATTTGGCCCAAGGACGAACCCTATTGAAATTGGAGAAAATCGGTTCAAATTTAGATATAGATCCCATATATATTTTCGTCCGATTTTAGGTAAATTGAGCATCAAAGTCCCTGAAGATCATTCAATTTGCACGAATTTTGGCACAGCGTACTGAACTAGAATCCAGAATCATGTGTGCCAAGTTTCGAGAAAATCGGTTCAGATTTAGATTTAGATAAATGGTGCACCATACTGTACTGACTTAACTCTAGAATGGTGTGTACTAATTTTCGTGAAAATCGGTTCCTGTTTAGATATAGCTCCCATATATAGTTTCGTCAGATTTTAGGTAAATGGTGCACCAAATCCCTAAAAAGTATTCAATTTGCACCAATTTTGGCACAGCGTACTGAATTAACTCTAGAATGATGTGTGCTAAGTTTCGTGAAAATCGGTTCCGATTTAGATATAGCACCCATATATAGTTTCGCCCGATTTTAGGTAAATGGTGCACCAAATCCCTAAAAATTATTCAATTTGCACCAATTTTGGCACAGCGTACTGAATTAACTCTAGAATGATGTGTGCTAAGTTTTGTGAAAATCGGTTCAGATTTAGATAAAGCTCCCATATATAGTTTCGCCGGATTTTAGGTAAATGGTGCACCAAAGTCCCTGAAAATCAAGAGATTTGCACGAATTTTGGCATAGCGTACTGAATTATGTGTAGCATGTTTCCTTGATATCTGTTCAGATATAGATATAGCACTACATATATAATTTTGACTTATTCATGTTAGTTGTACACCAAATAATCAATGGGTGTCTGATTGCGATTAAATTTTAAACAGTACGTAGGTTGGTAGATTATGATCACATATTTAAGATCGTTCAATTGCATGTCAATCTTCCTTCAAAAAGGCGACATCTTTTAGGATACATTTGTAGAATATTCCCAAAGTGGTGAAGGGTATCATTAAGTCGGCCCAGTCCGACTTAACTACTTTCCTTACTGGTTCAAAGTTCATTTATATTTTCCTAAACAGTATCCGTTGCGCCCACCTCGCATGAAGTTCGTAACGGAAATTTGGCATACAAATATCGAGAAAAATGGTGAAGTTTGCATTTCGATTCTTCATGAACCTGGAGATGATGAATGGGGATATGAAAAAGCTTCCGAACGTTGTTTGCCAGTACACACAGTTGAGACAATTTTGATATCTGTGATATCGATGCTCGCAGATCCAAACGATGAGTCTCCAGCTAACGTAGATGCTGCCAAGGAATGGAGGGAATCTTAGCCTGAATTTAAGATTAAAGTAGCCCATTGTGTTAGAAAGAGCCCGGAAGAATGCTCGTAGAACTCGCTTGCATATGTATATTTATAAATACGATTTGATACCAACCTATAATGAGAGAAGAAAAGAAAACAAAAAACATGATGAATCTAATTTCCCTTTCATACTTTTAATGCATTATTTATTTCTATAAAATATAAGTGTTTTAAGTTTTGAAAATTATGAATACTTCGTTGCCAATTTAGAAAAAAATATTTAAGAACACCAATTTCAATAAATCTGTTTTAAATACTTTAAAATAAAAAAACATGCATAAAACACATCAGCACATTTTGAGAGGCGTCGTATCAGATATGGATATACCCTGGTAGCCAAAACAAAAACAACTAAAATTGCAAGGTTAATAAATACCGTCTAACTTTTTTAAAACAAAACATTTCGTGTTGGGTTTTTTTCACTTTTAAATCAGGTACTCTATTTACTTGTTAAAAGCCAAATGCATAAACGCAAAATTCATTTTGAAATAACGAATAATAATGTATGGATAATGATATTGTCTCAATTTTTGTGTCGACAAAACTAAAGCAACTCTACTGTAAATCTGTTTGAAATCTGAAAATTTAGTTACTTTTACCGGTATTATTATAATTTTTGACTTCTACATCTATTTTGATTATTATAGATCATTTTAAAAGGATATTATAACAATAAGGCGGGTCTGTGTTCAATTTTACCTGTGGCATAACTATACTAGGTAGTCTCATGCAGTCATATGTTTCCAATTTTATCATAAAATTGCCTTTGACAGTATTCAGCTTTTAAAATGTAAATGAAAACATCTTCCTACAAAATGTACGGATATTATGTGTTCAGTGGGAAAATTGCTAAATAGATTATATTTATAAATATTTTGAAGTTCCCTGCCACCAAAACTTATAAGTATAAAATGTAACAACCATGACTAAATCTTGAGATCAATGTTCAGCTTTAGAAAATATATTTTGTTTAGTTTATTGAATATATGCCCATTGACATACATATGGAATTTATTTTTCATTTTATTTCAAATTGATAGAGGAGTTCCACAATTAATTAAAATTAAACTTGTCAAATGAGGCTACCTTTTGTAATTATCCCATGAATTTTTACTTACTGCCAAAAATATGTAAAAATGGCTGGAAACAAATACATTACACTGATAAAGCTCATAATTACCAGAAATTGTGAAAATAATATTATTTCAGAGAAATATTCAATATATTAATACGTAATTTCGCCAATTATAAGTCGGTTTTATGCGACTGTATCAATAATGGCAGTTCGTCGCGGAGGGAGGTAGCCGTTCGTACTTATAAACCAATTGACATAGCAGTAAAAATACTTATTTAAGACTTCAATGGAATTGGTGAGAGGGTTATCGTTGGATATAACCTCAAGAACAGAGCGTGGACGATCAATCAATATTTGCCTGGAAAATATCAAGAAACCCATTTTATTTCTGAAAAAATCGGAAAGCCATATTTGACTTCCGCAAACACTAATATTAACCTTTGGGACTCAATCTTGCCCAATGAAAACAAAATGTTGTAGAGCTTGTATTCAATACGCAGCTGGCACATATATTTTTTGGATTACATAGTTTAAGACCTCATTATGAACTATGCGCATTAAAAGAAAAGTATTTTAGAGCTTATCTATATATGTATATAAAAGAGCTTAGTGTTAAGTGAGTGGGTGAGTGAGTGACTGACTGACAGATCATCACCCAGACGAAACGGCTAAAGCTAGAAAGAAGCCTGAAATTTTGAGTGTGGGTTGTTGTTGGTGTGTAGGCGTGAGATAAGGCTGGGTTTTTGGAAATTCGAACTAGAAGGGTACGAAAAGTACTAAAATGTACCAAATATTTTACCCTTTGTATTAGTCACTGATAGAAAGTTAGAAATATGTACCAAAGGGTTTTTGGAAATTCGACCAAAAAGTGTACGAAAAGTACTAAACTTTACTAAATTTAGTTCTAATTATATATGTATTGAACATATATAGCTAGAATCTAGAAATGTTATATAGAATACAGGTTGGGAAGTAATGTTGATGTATGGAAGTGGTTTAAGAAATTCGTACATATGTGTATAAAAAGTAAAAAATGGTACTAAATTTGGTACTTTTTGCATTTAGTTAAGTGTATAGGGATGGAATGCTGAAAATAGGAATTGGGACTACTATTGGAGTACGTGATTGAGGTAGCATTAAAAAATCGTACTTATGTGTACGAAAAGTACTAAATGGTACTAAATTTGGTGCAAGTTGGATTTAGGTGAACGGAAAGAGCTGGAGTCTTCAAATTGAGAATTAAAATGGCTGTTGGAGTGTAGGATTGAGGTAGTTTAAAAAATGTGTACTTACTGGTACGAAAAGTTCTATATGGTACTAAATTTAGTACAATTTGGATTTTGCTTGAAAGGATTGAGCTAAAAACCACAAATTTGGAATTAGACTTACTGTTGAGGATTGAGCTATAGACACCTTTGGAAACTCGTATTTATGTGTACGAAAAGTACTAAACGGCACTAAATTTGGTACAATTTGGATCTGGGTGAACGGAGAGATCTGGAAACCTAAAATTTGGAATAATGGTTGCTGTTGGAATATAGAATTAAGATATGGAAGCATAGTACTTATGTGTACTAAATGGTACTATATTTTGTGCAACTTGATTATGTGTGAACGGATAGAGCTGGAATTTAGAATTTTGGAATTAAAATTTCTGTTGGAGTGTAGGATAGACGTAGTTTAAAAGTACTATATGGTACCAAATATTTTACAAATTGTTTATGTGTAAGCGGATAGGGCTGAGATCCTGAAATTTTGAATTAAAATTACAGTGGAAGTACAAGACTGAGATATGTCGGTAGTTTTGAAATTTCGTCATTATGTGTAATAAATGGTACTAAATAAGGAATAAACATTATTGGAATTTCGTACTTATGAATACGAGAAAAACTATATGGTACTAAATATGGTACAATTCGTTTTGTGTGAGCGGAATCCAAAGAATTGGAATTATGAAAGATTGAGATATGTCGGTAGTTTTGAAATTTTGTCATTATGTGTACTAAATGGTACTTAATTTCGAATGAAAATTATTGAAATTTCGTACTTATGAATACGAGAAGAATATGGTACAATTCGTTTTGTGTGAGCGGAATCCAAAAAATTGTGTGAATGAGTGAATGGATAGAGATGGAAAACTTATATTTGAAAATAAAATTACTATTAGATTACAGGATTGCGATAGTGTTGGAAATTTGAACTCACAAGTACGAAAAGTACTAAATGGTACTTAATATGGTACAATTTGGATCTATATGAACGGATAGGACTGGGATCCTGAGATTTATGATTGAAATTAAGGTTGGAGTGTGGAATTGAAGACGTTTTGGAAACTCGTACTTATGTCTACGAAAAGTAATAATGGTACTAAATGTGATACAATTTGAATGTTGGTGAACGGATAGAGCTGGAATCCTTAAATGTGGACTTAAAGTTATTATTGGAGTGCATGACTGAAGTAGTTTAGGAAATTCGTACTTATGGGTACGAAAAGCATAAAATTTGGTACAATTTGGACTTTGGTTAACGTGTAGAACTCGAATCCTGAAAGTTGCAACTAGGTTACTATGGGAGTCTATGACTGATATAGGTTTGGAATGTGGGTACAGACTGGTACGAAATCTGATACAATTTGGTGAATAGACAGGGCTGAAATTTTTAAATTTGGATTTACAATTACTATTTGAAAGCAGTTTTGGAATATTGAAGTAGGTTTGGAATATGGGTACGAAATGTACAGAACGGTACTAAATCTGGTACAATTTGATTTTTAATGAACAGACAGAGCTGGATTTCTTAAATTTGGATTTACGATTACCATTTGAAAACAGAATTGAGATAGTAGCGGGCACTTTGCTAGTATTTAATATACTGCTAGCAGATATGGATTCTTTGGATTTCATATGTCAAGACCTGAATATGGACAAATGTTTGGGTGTTTCAGCTTGAGAATAACCTTAAATATACACCGAAACATGCCAAAGATTGGTTGTGGGAGTCGAATATTCAATGCCTCGTAGGTGTGCTGCCGTAATCAAAAATAATGGTTACGTTGTAGTAAAGTCGTATGGGACCGACTATTCGACACCTTTTACCACTTTGGGTATATTCAAGGGATGCATCGTAACAGACATCCCATTTTTGAAGGACCATTGACATGACATTGGATTACATTAAATATGTGATCTGTATCTATATGTGAACCGACATAAATCAGTCCATACACATGTTCTCGGCAACCTATGCCAAATTCCATTCCACTGTTTAAAATCTAATACCAATAGGACAATTAACATGAATTCAGTAGAAAATATATATGGGAGTTATAATTGCAACTGCACCAATTTTTATAGGCTCAATTTAATACTTCGTGCAAACTTTCGTCACAATCGGAGAAACATCAGGTGCTTGATGCACCATTTATATAAAATCGGAAGAAGAATATGCGTGAGCTATATCCCAATCTGAACCGATTTAATCCAAACTTACCATTCGTTATTTTTGTCCCATTTCGATACGTTGTGCATAATGTTGTGTCAATCCCACACACTTTAGCTCTCTGTTGCACCATTTACTTAAATTTAATTTTAAACCGATTTGAATAAAACTTGACACACGTAAGGATATCCTATCTTCACTACGTTGTGCAAAATTGTATGCCAATTGGCCTAAATTTAACCCCTCTGGTGCACAATTTACTAAAGCTCGGACGGAAATATTTATGGGAGCTATACCCAAATCTGAAGCGATTTCAATAAAACTTGGCACGTTAGGCCATCGTAACTTCAGTACGTTATATATATATATATATATATATATATATACGGGAGCTTTATCTAAATCTGAACCGATTTCAATAAAACTTGGTACGTTGTGAAAAAAACGTGTTTTAAACGGCCTAAATTTGACTCTTTGGTGTACAATTTGCTAGAAATCCTTGGGCCAAATAAGTGATCTGTGCCAAATTTTATCTCATTCAGATAATAAATGTGACCTTCACTTAACATGGGCAGACAGGAGGACGAACAGACGGTCATGCATGAATCGATTAAAAAATATTTTTAATTCAAAATAATTGGTTTGTTTATGTTTTTTTAAATGAATAAATTGCCAATTTATTATTGAAAAAAAAAAAAACAAAAACTTTAACTATATCCTTAATTTTATGAAAGTTACAGATTATTTATTATGTTGCTTTACTTTTGATATATTAAAATATCTCCTCAAAAGTTGTATAATTATTCGTTAAATTTTCGAAAACGGAGCAACTTCCGTTTTATTATTTAAAATTTAAATCACACCACCTCGCATTTAATTATACCCGGTACATAATATCTGCAACAATTAATGTTGCAAAGTCAGATTACTCCATAAAAGACATTTATTCATTCGTTCATTCACTTTGCATAGACCATAAAAATCCGTCACCTGGTACTACTATCTGTCCAAACTACCAGTCATTTGTGCATAGAAGACAATCTAGGTGGAAAACGGAGACAAATATATAGTCCGAATGACGCAAACAAATAAAATCCTGCGGTTAAAAGAGGCGACAAGGCATGAAAACCAGTAAGAAATTTCTTCGGTATTCTGTATGAGTTTGGAAAAACATTGAGGATAAAGTTTAATTGGAAAACTATTTCCCGTTCTTCTTTCATTTTGGGTTCTTTTCATTTTAATTCATTTCAAATCAAGAGGGAACTCAAACATAAACTTGTACTCAAACACACACACACACACTCAAACTCATAGAGAGACGAAACGCAGCAAAAATATCTAGAAACATACACAATTATATAATGCGGTATATTGTTGAAACTTTATGAATGAAATAAATTAGAGGGTATTACCTAAAATAGTTTGGAATTATTTTAGTGGTATTCATTTGGGTATACAAATACATGCATTTAAAACTCATGCACTACATGCATTTAAAAATCGAACATAACTCATATTTGAAACGTAGTTTTATGGACGTTTAAATCGTATTTACTTTCTAAGAAATGCTTAAACGTACAAACACTTTCAATAAATTGTATACAATTTTCGGAGTTTTCTGAGTTCAACATATAAATGTGCAGTGCCCCATATTTTTTCCGTTTTATGCTGCAAATACTTATCTCCAAGCAAATCCTATTAATTTTTCTGCTTCTGCTGTTTATTGTGTGAGTGTTACCTGTTATTTTATGTTTCTTCCGTTTTTCTAGAGAAATTATCTCTCCATTGCGCTTCAAGACAAACAAAACCTTTAAAAAACTTTTCTATGGCATAATATGACTTGGATACACCCGAGAAAAAAATAATATAAACGATCAGTAGGGAGGGATTAACGTAGTTTTGAAGATTATTTCGAAAAGAAGTATCTAGATGCAGTTAATAAAGCACCTAGATAGGGACAAGACGAAAAAGAAATTTCTTCGTCGTATAAGAGCTCTCCGAGCCGAGGAGATAACATAGCAACTTACGGAGGATACTGATATATTCGAAACGCCAAGACATCTAATGTTTAATCAATTGGATGAACCTGGAGTAGAGTATTTAACACCTGTCGTATGACACCTCACATTGTTCCTGAAAACATGAAATTAAGCTTCTGTAGAGGGGACACTGAAGCAACACATTTCATAGTTACTTTTTCTATATTCTACACGCACTTCGCTTTTAATACAAGTAAAAATTATTATAATCATTAAAAAATCACAATTTTTCCAAAAAAATTAAACATTTTAATAATATCACAACTATTTTCTTATTTCGCTCTACTTTACCACTATTTGCGCTTCACAAAACAAGAGCCATCGCCATTCATTTAACGTTCTCCTTGACTACTGTTTCTAACAACCCTACAATTTTCAGTGTAGGGGATAATACCAGGCGAGGTAAATCTTCAGGAGGCAATATTCCCTCCTATGATAAGAAGCAGGTTTCTGTTGTCCAACATCAACCATACATACAATCAGAGGACTAAGCCAGAACAGGCCGTGCATTATTGCAATATTGATTACTCGAAAGAAAGATAATTTGGAACAAAGAATGTTAATTTGGAACTTGGAAACAGTGACCTAGGCTTTGGACCAATATCATGTGAATGCAGTATTTGGAGTCCACTCACCATCTATAGCTGCAGAAGAATGACATTTGCCTGGACAAATGAGAGTGGCTTAAGCCAAACTACGATCAGGATAGTAAGCCGCCACATAATTCGTCTTGGGCCGAATTGACAGCACTCTACCGGTCACATTACCTGCATGTGAACTAGGACCTTCCACATGCTGCAATCATGCAACTGCTAAACCCACTGCCTTCAGAAGCACCTTGGATTCAGAAACGAATTAAATTGAACAAATAAAACGTTGTTAGGTTCGGCTGGACCAAACTTTTTGTACCTTCCACAACATGATGTGCATTCAAGATTCCATAAGTCGATCGGGACATGTTTTTATACCCTACACAACTATGTTGTCAGGGTATTATAGCTTTGTGCAGCCCCAAGAGTTTGTAACACCGCGAAATATTGGTCCTAGACGCACCATTAGGTATACCAATCGTCATATCTCGACTAGCTGAGTCGATCTAGATATGTGTGTTCGTCCGTCTGTCCAATATAATTTGTAAACACGATACAGGCCACAGTTAAGGACCAATCTTCACGAAATTTTGCATGTAGAATGGGTTCTGGCCAATGAAGACCCCTTTTTTTGGAAAAGATCGGTTAATATTTAGGGGATGAAATGGACCAAAAATTTTATTTTACACCGCGAATTTTTACATGTAGAAGGGGATCGGGTCAATATTTAGCGGGTCAAATGGGCCCTGACTTTTGTGTGAAAAATGACAAACATTTGTATTCTGTAGCGTATATAATTACTTCTGAAAGACATAGACCCGAGAAGTTTACATTATACCCAAGAGGAGTGGTTGACCTTTAAATTGATACCAATTATATGGTCGTATGTACTCAGATGTGGGAGTTACATTTAAATATTTACAGGTACTTACGTATACAGACATTATTTTGTAACCCAATACCACACTAGAGGGCGGGTTTCAAGAGGGTGCAAATAACGCAAAGTTTGATTTTCGTGGAAGTTGAGTCGGGTATTATGTGGTCGACCCCGTCCGACTATACTGCACCGCTCACTGGTTGCGTTATGTGGTAATACTGAATGCCGAAAACGGGTTGGAACTTTTGTGTGGGGATTATACCGGGGACATATACAATTTTCCGCACAAAATTTGTTTTATCCTCCAATGGGAAAATTAAGCAAAAACCTTCAAAATTCTGACAAAGTGGATACTATGTCAACACATTTGGTATAGCTTCCATGGGAGCTATACCAAATCGTTGACTTTAGGTAGAAAAAAGCCAATTCGGGTAAAAAACGTGCCCTCAAATACCGAATAATGGGGGTTACGATTATATGGGGGATACACCGAAAAATGCACCAATGTTGATAATTGTCGTTTACTCCACCATAGGGTGGAGGGTAAAAAATACAATATACATATATGTAGTTGCTGTAGCAACAACTACATCTACTTCGGAACTAAATATTTAAACGGATTAAAAAAATCAATAAGAAGAGATAGATTTGCCACCGAATCAGATCCAAGGTCGGGAAAACAGTGTAAGCAGTGTTTGACCTAACAGGAAAATGTCTATAATTACTTCCGATTTCATGTTCATGGTCCTACAAAGATGCTACGTCTGTCAGATCGACAGGAACACTTGTCGAGCTTGGTTTAAATCGGTATCTATATTATTGAAGGTTTTAATAAGATTCATAGGAGCATAATTTTATATATCTAAAGTGTTGTAGGGTATCATCGATTTTTTTGTCCTATAGTAATATATATTTTGTTTCATCTTTTAAACTTATTATGAATTTTTTGTTCGAGTGTTCATGGAGAACATTACCATTCTGTTAATGTCGTTAAAAACGCTAGTTTCTTAATTGAGTTTTTCTTCGTGCACCGTTGTATTAATCCTTTGTGTATTTTAAAGCTGCATTATTCCTTTCATTGTGGTATGAGTCCACAATCATATTTGTTAAATAAAATTATAAGACAGCACCGAAGATAATGTTCTAAACATGAAGAAACTTAAATATTAATTTAAAAGTTCAACATTGGACATATATACGATTCACTTATCAAGCACACACACACCTCGGTTACATAGGACATAACAATTAAAATTAATGCATATCAGCCAATTGGAATTATTTATTTTTCTTTGTTTAGAGGTTATGTCTACAATCGGATATTACCATAAATCAATTAGTTTCTTCAATTCTACTAGGTCTCCACTTCGACTCAGTGTAACATTAATGTCTGTTGTTATATTTTCTGGCATAGATTAAAATGTTATTTTTTCTACATCTAAACAAATCACTTAAAATCAATTGAGGAGAAAAAAATTAAATTAAATTATCGACATAAATATCTAATGGGTGTATGTGTGTATTGTTGTCCGTGTTTTGCTTTATTTTTTCTTTCTTTCTTTAATTTTTGTGTAACTTAAACACTGTCGAAAAAATATTAAATTGATTTTGTATAGACAATAGAGAAAATCCCACGATATCGAAATTTCCAATATAGTGAACTGCAGGTCGCCAATATCTTTCAACATCGACACGTTTTGATAGACTTAACATATCACATAATGTCTAGATATTTTGTGTAAACATAACAGCAAACAAAAATGTGAAAAGGTGCTGAGCGAAGGTGGCAGACTAAATGCATTTATAATATAATTTCTTGTCAATATAGCTTTCATCAAATTAAAGTTTTGTAATGGCGCCCAATCTAAAATATTTGGAGCAGGTATCGATTTCAATACGAAATATTTTGATTTGTAGATAAATAATATGTCATGGAATCTGTACATATTAGAAATGCTAAAATGTCCTCGATTGGGCATGGATGCGGCTTTAGGATCTATATTACAAACAGAAAATGTTTACATTATTGGTTCAAGAGATTGGCCATATAACCTATATTTCGTATTGTTGCATGGTACTACACATCGAGTTTTCGAACAACAACGGTTGTATTTGGCCCTGTGACTTTCTGAAACAAAATATGACGTTCGAAGTCGTCACAAAACTGCAGCTACCACACCAAAACTAAAAACCCCACTTCAAACTATAAATGTCATACATCAATAACGATTTTTCCTAAGGTGATTTCTAATCCGCAGGGAACCAAATTGTAGACCGTAGGGACAATATGTGATGAGGTACAAATATTGAGTAATGATTGCAAGGAGATTTTTTACACAATAAAAACCTGGCAAAAATATAAATCGGGTATTACCGTTATACCTCCACCCAAAAGTGAAGCGATATAGCCCATATTCAAACTTGACTGCAGGTAATAGACACATTACCTCAGATTTTTGGTAAGATAAAGTAATTACCTTAGACAGCTAGAACAGCCTGAGTAACATAACAAAAACTCAAAGTCGACCGACCCAATGTGGACCAGATTTCAGATTCACAATTAAATTAGTGGATGTGTCAGAATTAAACTCTCTCTGTTCGTCTATTGAAATCACGATACAGATCGAAATATTTACGATAGAGCTCTAAAATTTTGCACAGACATTTCTAGTACTCCTAGGATTTTTGGCATTGCAAATGGGATATATCGGTCCAGGTTTTACTGTAGCACCCATATAACGGTACCTCCCAATATTCAGTATTTTGGACAAGTATTTCAAGTGAATTGGCTGCAATTTGGCATTTTGGGTTCTCATTGCATATCACGTCCCCGTGCTAAGACACAGTAAAACCAGTAAGGAAAGTAGTAAAGTCGGACGGGGCCGACTATATGATACCCTTCACCACTATGGGTATATTAAACAGGACTATTAACATGTAATTGGATGAAAAAAAGTAATATTTATCTAAATGTGAATCTACCTAGATCTATCCATAAAGTATGTTAATCGACTTCAAACAAATATAAATAAGTCCGTTGGGCTATGTCTGTACTTCTAGAAAACGCAACTACGTAATTGTATGCTCAATTTTGTGCGTTGTGCACAATTTGATGTCAATCTGACTAACATGAGGAGTCTGATGCCCAATTTACTTGAAATCGGTCGAAAATATATATGGAAGCTCTATCCAAATATTAAGCGATTTCAAACAAACTTGTCACAGGTTAGGTTATACTAATTTCAGAACGTTTTGTTTCTATTGGTTCCTTAGTACGTCAATTACTTAAAATCAATCTATAATAAAAGGGAGCTATATCTAAATCTGGACCGATTTTCACGAAACTTGGCAGACATCATTCTAGGCTCAATTCAGTACGTTATGACAAATTTCGTGCAAATCGAAAGTTATGTAGGGACTTTGGGGCACCATTTACATGAAATCGGACGAAACTATATATGGGAGCTATATCTAAATCTGGACCGATTTTCTCCAAACTTGGCAGACATCACTCTAGGCTTAATTCAGTACGTTATGCCAAATTTCGTGCAAATCAAAAGATATATAGGGACTTTGGGGCACCATTTACATGAAATCGTACGAAACTATATATGGGAGCTATATCTAAATCTGGACCGATTTTCTCGAAACTTGGTAGACATCATTCCAGGCTCAATTCAGTACGTTATGCCAAATTTCGTGCAAATCGAAAGTTATATAGGGACTTTGAGGCACCATTTACATGAAATCGGACGAAACTATATATGGGAGCTATATCTAAATTTGGACCGATTTTCTCCAAACTTGGCAGACATCACTCTAGGCTTAATTCAGTACGTTATGCCAAATTTCGTGCAAATCGAAAGTTATATAGGGACTTTGAGGCACCATTTACATGAAATCGGACGAAACTATATATGGGAGCTATATCTAAATCTGGACCGATTTTCTCCAAACTTGGCAGACATCACTCTAGGATTGATTCAGTACGTTATGCCAAATTTCGTGCAAATCAAAAGATATATACGGACTTTGGGGCACCATTTACATGAAATCGTACGAAACTATATATGGGAGCTAAATCTAAATCTGGACCGATTTTCTCCAAACTTGTTAGACATCATTCTAAGCTCAATTCAGTACGTTATGCCAAATTTCGCGCAAATCGAAAGATATATAGGGACTTTGGGGCACCTTTTACATGAAATCGGACGAAACTATATATGGGAGCTATATCTAAATCTGGACCGATTTTCTCCAAACTTGGCAGACATCACTCTAGGCTTAATTCAGTACGTTATACCAAATTTCGTGCAAATCGAAAGATATATAGGAACTTTGGGGCACCATATACATGAAATCGGACGAAACTATATATGGGAGCTATATCTAAATCTGGACCGATTTTCACGAAACTTGGCAGACATCATTCTAGACCTAAATGATTAAGCTGTACCAAATTTCGTGCAAATCGAAAGATATATAGGGGCCGTTTACATTAAATCGGTTAAATATATATATGGGAGCTATATCTAAATCTGAACCGATTTTTCCCAATTTCAATAGGGTTCGTCCTTGGGCCGAATAAGTGACCTATGCCAAATTTCATTCAATTCGGATCATAAATGCGACCTGTACTTTGTTTACAATTTAACATGGACAGACAGACAGACAGACGGACAGACGGACGGACGGACGGACATGCATAAATCGACTTAGAAAGTGATTCTATGCATATTCTCAAAAGGAACCATGTGTCTATCTCGTTTCCTTTTGCCTGTTACAAACATATGCACAAAGACATAATACCCTGTACCACAGTGTGGTGAAGGGTATAAAAAGTTCAAAAGTCGGACGACTATATGATACTCTTCACCACTTTGAGTACATACAAGAGTTGCTCATATGTACAATATCCTTCCGATAGAAAAGAATGGAATCTTACGAAATTAAATATGTGATATACACAGACATTTGAATCAATTTAAATCAAACCTTAAACATACCATTCTGAAATCTATGAAAAATTGTATGGGAATCGTACAGACTTTTGTGTGTCATTTGTATGTAAATCTGGAACTATGAAACTTGGAAAACACCATTTGATATGCTATATCTAAATCTAAACCAATTTGAAGGAATCTTCTCCTACGTAATTCGGTACTTACTTCAGTACGCAATATGAGGTTGGTGTGCCATTTATTAAGAAAGTATATATCGGACCTATGGGACAGATGGACTTTTGTTGCTTTAGTTTTGTCTAAGCAAAAATTGATATAACGGTACCCACAACTACTCGGTATTATTCGATAATTAATAAAAAAATTGCCTTTATATTGTATTATCAGATTATCATGGAATTTAAAATCGTCCAACTTAACATGTTCAATATTGGGGAATCCCCCATATAACGCTACATCCCAAACTTCGATATTTTGAGGAGCTTGGGCACGTGCTTCAACCAAATTTGCTGTAATTTGATATTTATACCCTCCACCACACTGTGGTATATGGTATTATGTCTTTGTGTATATGTTTGTAACAGGCAAAGGAAACAAGATAGACACATGGTTCTTTTTGAGAATATGCATATAATCACTTTTTAAGTCGATTTATGCATTCTAATTTCATCAAAAAAGCGACCTGTACTTTGTTTACAATTTAACATGAACAGACGGATGTTAAATTGTAAACAAAGTACAGGTCGCTTTTTTGATGAAATTAGAATTGGATGAAATTTGACACAGTTCGTTTATTTGGCCCAAGGCCGATTTGGGAAAATCGGTTCAGATTTAGATATAGCTCCTATACATATTTCCGTCCGATTTTAGGGAAATAGTGCACCAAAGTCCCTATATGTCTTTCGATTTGCATGAAATCTGGAATAGCGTAATGAATTAAGTCTAGAATGATGTGTGTTAAATTTCGTGAAAATCGGTTCAGATTTAGATATAGCTCCCATATATATTTTCGTCCGATTTTAGGTAATTGGTGCACAAAAGTCCTTATCTATCTTTCGATTTGCACGAAATTTGTCATAGCCTACTGAATTAAGTCTAGAATGATGTGTATTATGTTTCGTGAAAATTGGTTCAGATTTCGATATATCTCCCATATATCTTCGTCCGATTTAATGTAAACTATGCACCAAAGTCGCTATATAACTTTCGATTTGCACGAAATTTGGCACAGTGTACTGAATTAAGTCTAGAATGTTGTGTGTTATGTTTCCTGAAAATCGGTTCAGACTTCGATATAGCTTCCATATATTTTCGTCCGATTTAATGTAAATGGTGGCCCTATATAACTTTGGATTTGCACGAAATTTGTCATAGTGTATTGAATTAAGTCTAGAATGATGTGTGTTATGTTTCGTGAAAATTGGTTCAGATTTCGATATATCTCCCATATATATTTTCGAACGATTTAATGTAAATGGTGCACCAAAGTCCCTTTCGATTTGCATAAAATTTGTCATAGTGTACTGAATTAAGTCTATAATGATGGGTGTTAAGTTTCGTGCAAATTGGTTCAGATTTCGATATAGCTTCGACCGACTTCATATTTATTGGGTTTGAAATGATCAACGGGTGTCCGATTGATATTTGCCTTAAATCGATTTTGTCTCATTCTGCATATATCCAAATGAAGAGTTTAGTATAGGTTACAGAATGACATGTTTATGGATTGATCTAAGTCGGTTCATATTTATATATAGATTTAACTAATTCTTAGGGGTTGTCAAATCTCCATACCAAAAATTGTTAATGGCAGGTTATGGTTTGGTATAGATCCCATTTTCGGTATTTTGAAGACTTTTTTTCTAAACCTGTGGGGCTGTGAAGTGGTATAAATGGTTCTGAAAGGCTGACTTATATAAAAAATGTGTGCGGTGTATTTAAGTCCAAGTTTTGATATAACCATAGCTAGAAGTTCCGCTTCTTTTTCGGTGTGACAATAACATGAAATATCGGTTTTCGCGATGAAAAAAAATAATTTTAAGTGGACCCCCCCATTCGGTCAATATATTTGTTATTTTTAAATTTGTTCGTGGTAAAAAATAGGCGATTTTCCAAAAATATTTTTTCTAAGGTCCGCCATTTTGTTAATTTTTGATCGAAGTTCATACGAGAGTCAGACATGTACCCTTTCTAACACTGTTGGAATTTTCGAATTCCGATGTTCCAGTGAGGAGTTAGCATGCCCGCCACCAAAAAAAAAACATACTATCACATAACACCATAACATAGTTCCCATATAAATGTCCCGATCAGCTTACGGAATTTTGAAAGTACACCACCCCGTGTAGGGTAAAAAAGTTCAGCCCGATCGAACTAAATGATTTTTTTCTTGTTAGAATTTCAGATAAGAATATAAAAAACAATAGACGAATATGTGACCATCACGGTTAAATTTTGATGTCATACATTGGATTTATTCTACTAGTTTAGTTACTGCAAATATACCATATCATCCAAGAAAGATTATTTCTCATAATAATTATAGGAAAGTGTTGGACGACCTTGTTTTCAGAATTCTCCTG
The DNA here is from genome assembly GCF_032173495.1 of Musca vetustissima. Classification (NCBI taxonomy): domain Eukaryota; kingdom Metazoa; phylum Arthropoda; class Insecta; order Diptera; family Muscidae; genus Musca; species Musca vetustissima. The sequence goes on along the minus strand of NW_026885808.1, from coordinate 17,031 downwards.
CATGTTGCCTTATTAGACATTATTAATTGAAAATCCAAAAATTATTTTTACAATTTTATTGCGTAAATGTTTGTTTACATATTTGGACCACGTGCTTGTTATCAAAATCACCATTAAACACTCACATATTTTGTATGGCCTGTGAGATCTCACAAATCAATTCATTTACACCCAAAAACAATGCATTTCAAAATTTAAATGCAACAAAAACAAACAATAAATAAAGGAAATCCCAATTGCATAGGATATATGTACATATATTCTGTCTAGTTGTTGCCTGCTGCATCAAACCCCTTCAATTGGATGGGGGAAGGTGTGGGATGATTATGTGGGAGAATCTTGGGAATTCACGAGGGGTATAACTAGACAAACACTCATCCACGTGTTGATGTGCTGCTGCCAAATCCATTTTAGATATGCATGAAGAAGACGATGAAAAAATATCGAATAGATATTGTATTGAACGAAAATAAATTGAAGTTCATTTGTAAATTTCATGAAGTTGTCGAATTGATAACAACAGAACAGACAGACATACAGACACTTCACTTGTAATGTAAATTATTGAACATTTTATGTAAACATATTGACTGTTTCAATATAAACAAAAACATTAATATTGAGTCGATACACAAATACTCACATACACACACAAACACTTTCTATGCTGTACAAAGAAATAAAACAAAAAAATTCCGGGAAAAATCATAAATTTCACGGGAAATATCATAAATATTGTTAGAAAAATTTATGCTGCTGCTGCTCGCTTTTTCACGAAAATTGAAAATTTATTACACTCTATACAACTCTGAAAATCTTAATGATAATTTTAACAGGAAATTAAAGTAATTCTCGAAGTAAGAGACGAGTTAATAGTAAACAAATGAAAAAAACGTATTTTGTTTGCAGACATTGAGGCGTATTTAGGTCAATGTAGACGCTGATTTATTCCATTTCATATAAATCGCATGTGAATTAGAACATTTTTTTATGAATCGATACAGATTTTCATTTTCATTTATTTCATTCATATTAAAAATTATCTCTTTTCTGACGTAATTTCGAATGATTAATTTTTGTTACTTGTTCTTGTACATTAAACAATAATTTGTATCGAATTATAACATCAGTTTGACTTACAAGTGAAACATACATACCTCTAAAGCATCGACCTAACCAGATGTGGCATTTTGGAGAACCTGAAAAAGTAGCCCCGGTTGGATATATGGCTTGGGAACAATAACAAGTAGAAAATTACGTGTATGAGTTGTATGGGGGCTATTAAAAACTAGGTCCTATATATAAATTTTTCTAAATCAACGGGAATCTGAATTGTCAAAATGTAGGAAAATGTGCCTAGATCCTTCAATATGTCGAAAAAGGGGCGCCTCATCCTATATACGAAGCCTATATCAAAACAGGGACCATTGAAATAGTCAACCAAAATATTTCATATACTCCATGAAACCGGAATTCCAAATTACACCCACTACGGTGGGATAATGTGTCTAAAACTTAAAAATACCGGAAATATGACCTTAATATGAAGGCAATGTCCACACATGAGGCTACATCGATGATGCATATACGTATGATAACTTATGAAACCCTGGTGGTATAGGGAATGATAGATACCAAACAACGGCTCTGATTGGCTTTAACATGGGGAAGTCCAGGCTTATCTTGGTCTCTCTTTCATCTCAATTGTGGACACTGACCCCCCGCGGTGCCAACTGGGGAACTATTTAATCACCCGATGAAATAGTGCGCTAATATGTGCCGCGAGTTTACCCATAAGAACTATAAAAAAGTGGGTTGAAGCGTCGGGTTAGTTGCCCACTCTCGGAAAATATGTGCCGCGAGTTCACCCATAAGAACTATAAAAACCTACTATGAAAAAGCAAAAAAACAAAAAAAAAGACAACCAAACCCCCCTAATGTTGACGACCCCCGCAAACGTATAAAGGACCACGATCTGCGAATCTGCACTTGGAATGTGCGCACGTTGTACAGAACAGGCGCAGTGTTCGCTTTGGCGGATTTACTCAAGAAGTACAAAGCCGATATTTGCTTTACAGGAAATGTGATGGAATGGGACTGGCGTAAGTAAATCAGATGATTACGCCCTGTATTATAGCTGCCATGAAACGAGACATGAATTTGGATGCGGATTTATGGTTAATAGGAGAATAAAAGACCTCGTCTCCAGATTCACTCCAGTAGATGAGGGAATTGCTATAATCCGTATAAAAACGAAGTTCTTCTACATCAGTCTCATTTGCGCCCATGCTCCGACCGAAGATAAAGATGAACAGACCAAAGACATATTTTACGAGCGTCTAGAAACAGCATATGACCATTGCCCTGGCCATGACATTAAAATTCTGCTAGGAGATTTTAATGCAAAAATCGGAAGGGAAAATACCTTTGGAAACATACATTGATTTATTTATTGCATTTTTTTAGCTTGTTACTGTTTTTTTTCTGAGGCAATGTTAAGGAGGGTGGGTGAGCTTATTTTAATTAGCTGTTGCTAATGTGCCTAGATCCTTCAATATGTCGAAAAAGGGCGCCTCATGCTATATACGAAGCCTATATCAAAACAGGGACCATTGAAATAGTCAACCAAAATATTTCATATACTCCATGAAACCGGAATTCCAAATTACACCCACTACGGTGGGATAATGTGTCTAAAACTTAAAAATACCGGAAATATGACCTTAATATGAAGGCAATGTCCACACATGAGGCTATATCGATGATGCATATACGTATGATAACTTATGAAACCCTGGTGGTGTAGGGAATGATAGATACCAAACAACGGCTCTGATTGGCTTTAACATGGGGAAGTCCAGGCTTATCTTGGTCTCTCTTTCATCTCAATTGTGGACACTGACCCCCGCGGTGCCAACTGGGGAACTATTTAATCACCCGATGAAATAGTGAGCTAATATGTGCCGCGAGTTTACCCATAAGAACTATAAAAAAGTGGGTTGAAGCGTCGGGTTAGTTGCCCACTCTCGGAAAATATGTGCCGCGAGTTCACCCATAAGAACTATAAAAACCTACTATGAAAAAGCAAAAAAACAAAAAAAAAAGACAACCAAACCCCCCTAATGTTGACGACCCCCGCAAACGTATAAAGGACCACGATCTGCGAATCTGCACTTGGAATGTGCGCACGTTGTACAGAACAGGCGCAGTTTTCGCTTTGGCGGATTTACTCAAGAAGTACAAAGCCGATATTTGCTTTACAGGAAATGTGATGGAATGGGACTGGCGTAAGTAAATCAGATGATTACGCCCTGTATTATAGCTGCCATGAAACGAGACATGAATTTGGCTGCGCATTTATGGTTAATAGGAGAATAAAAGACCTCGTCTCCAGATTCACTCCAGTAGATGAGGGAATTGCTATAATCCGTATAAAAACGAAGTTCTTCTACATCAGTCTCATTTGCGCCCATGCTCCGACCGAAGACAAAGATGAACAGACCAAAGACATATTTAAGGAGCGCCTAGAAACAGCATATGACCGTTGCCCTGGCCATGACATTAAAATTCTGCTAGGAGATTTTAATGCAAAAATCGGAAGGGAAAATATCTTTGGCCCCACCGTCCAGTGTGCTGTGTGAACGACTGAAAGCCAATGACATCATTGGACCATACCAATGCGGCTTCAGACCTGGCAAATCCACCATTGACCAGATTTTCACTCTGCGCCAAATCCTGGAAAAGACCCTCGAAAAACACATGTACACATACCACCTATTCGTCAACTATAAAGCCGCATTCGACAGCCCTATCAGTTCAGAGGTGTTTAAAGCCATGTCTACGTTCGGCATTCCTACAAAATTAATACGGCTATGCAGGATAGCTTTAAGTGGCACAAGGTTAGCAGTTAAAGTAGGAAAGGGCCTCTCGGAGCCCTTCAATACCGAACGAGGATTCAGATTTTATATACCTTGGTAATGCCATAAATAAAACGAATGACATCAGTTTTGAAATTCGGAGAAGGATTGCGATGGCCAACAGATGCTACTATGGTCTAAGTAAGCAGTTTAGAAACGAGGCCACCTCCCGCCAGACCAAACTCACACTTTACAAGACGCTGATACTACCCGTGCTATTATATGGATCTGAAGCATGGGTACTTGCGCAATCAGATGAGGCTCTTGCTCTTGGGGTGTTTGAAAAAAAAAAAATTCTCCGAAAGATTTATGGGCCGATCTGCGTCGACGGTGAATATCGGCAATTAGCTATTTATACGCGGACATCGACATAGTCAGTCGTATTGAACTGCAGCGACTACGGTGGCTAGGCCATGTTGTGCGAATGAATGAGAATACCCCAGCTCAAAAGGCATATAAAAGCGAGCCTATTGATGGTTCCCGTAGAAGGGGAAGGCCACGAATAAGATGGAAAGACCAAGTAGAAAACAATATCTTGGAACGTGGTCTTCCAAATTGGTGGATTTGCGCACAAGACCGACGCGCTTGGAAATCTTTTTTAAGCTCGGCTTATGGTACAACCATTCTGTATTCCAAATCAAAGCTACTGTGGTGTGATAATTCGACTAGACAATAGGGGGTACCGAAAATGGGGAATATTGATGTACGGAAACTATGCCAAAAATGAACTCATATATCCCATAGCCATGAAATACCATACGGACAATTCGTGAGAGGAGTATCTAAGAGGTGATAGGAAAGCTGTGGGCTTAGGATATTTCGACAATTTTGAGGAAAGTAAACTAATTATGAATAAGAGAATCTGGATCTCTTATAGGAAGCTAACTTTCCAGGCTCTAGAGATGCTCCAAGCATGCACCACGTCTGAGCTCGGTACACGAACGTTAATCAAACGACCACAAGGCAATCAAGTAAGTTGTTAATTGGAGGTTCATAGTCGAACAAAGACAAAAAATTTAAAAAAAAAATACTGGAATATCGACAGGAGAATACCTTATATGGGCGTAAACTTTATATGTGGGCTGTATAAACATATGAACATTTTCTTCATCTACGATGTGCCCCCAATTGACCTCGAACTTTTCAAGCATTGTAACGTTGGACATTGACTTCCCACTACCACTATTAGACATTAAATCAACACCAAAAGATGTAATTTAATTAATTTGCGTCACTTTTCCCACATCAAGGCGCCAAAAACATAAGAGGAATTTTATTAAATTTTAATCACGTTTTTAATAATGTTTTATGATTGTCGATTGTCTCACCGTCTAATGCTGAAACGTGTAATTTGTAATTATTTTTCAAAGTCATTTGCAGACACCTTTGGAAACATACATTGATTTATTTATTGAATTTTTTTAGCTTGTTACTGTTTTTTTTCTGAGGCAATGTTAAGGAGGGTGGGTGAGCTTATTTTAATTAGCTGTTGCTTATGTATTTTTTACCTGAAAAATTTGTCATGTCGTAAAGTTTTTCCTTTTTATATTTGTTCTTTGAAATATATATGACATTGTTTTGACAGCAAAGATTGTACCCTACACGAAACATGTCATGCCTCAACTTTTTTCGAGATCTTCTGAAAAAAAAACATTTCTGACGTCTTCTATTATTATTTGAGGTTTCTATATATAAAATAACTATTTGAAGTCGTCTATAAAAATAGACCTATTTAAAATCTCCCTGATTGTGGTACATATATAAAAAGAAAATCTATGTGACAGCATGTTTATGGTCTTATGCATATAAAAAAGTCTCCAAAAAATAAGAAATTTTGAAAGCATACTTGAGATTTTCTATATGCAATACTTATTTGAGGTCTTTCATAAACAGAATACACATTCCCCTTAATAGAAGACATACATGATGTCTTCTATATAAAGAGTGCCAGATTGAAGTCTCATATAACATGACGTATAACATGTTCAATTAATTTTTTATAGTAAATTTATCAATCGGTGTTCGTTTTAGTACAGCCCCCATTTAATAGACAAATAGGCTGCCATTTCGGGTTCTTGGACGATTAAGGAGATTTTCAACCCATTTGGTAACAAATCTCCCCACCAAAAGTGTTTAATACTAGCCCGTTCTTGGGGTAGTCTCCATATAACCCCTCTTTTATGTTAAAATACTTATCCCATTTGATTCGCATGTTGGTCTGGATAATTTGTACCCTCTGACAGTTTACACCCTCTATATCGGTGCATATTTAGTAATAGCCCCCGTATAAGGCCTCCAACATTAATTGCGTGTAACTGACAGTATACTTATGGTGGAGGAAATTCCAATGCTATGGAAAGTAGTAAAGTCGGTCTGGGCCGACTATATGATACCCTTCACTACTTCGGGTATATTCAACTGATATATCCTGACAGGCGTCGCCTTTTCGAAGGAACATTGACATGAAATTTAACAAACTTACATATGTGATCTTTATCTATATGTGAACCGACTAATATCAATCCATACACTCTGCCACCTATGCTAAATTTCATTATATTCGCGCAAATTTAGAGTTGTTTGAGTACAATGTGATACATTTGTGTAAATCGATTTAAGGGGACCCCCCCCCCATTTTCGGTGTCATTTTTTATTTAATTCGAATCTACTCTAATTCTAGAATGTCCCTACAAAATTTCAAGTGATAATCTGAAGAACTCTTGAAGATATAGCCGATTTATTGTGTCAGCATCAAGTGTCGGCTAAAGGGCTTCTCAAACTTGAAACGCGTTTTTCTCTTTTGCGAATGGCGGGCACGATAACTCAAAAACTAATAACCCAATCGATTCCAAATGTTTACACGTTTCTCTGTGAGTGTATAGCCAAGATCTTCCTTATTTTTTAACTTGGTTTTTGGTCAAAAATCGGTGATTTTCCAAAAATATTTTTTTAAAGGTCCGCCATTTTGTTAATTTTAGAGCGAAGTCATACGAGAGCCAGACATGTCCTCTTTCTAACACCGATGTTCCAGTGAGGAGTTATCACGCCCGCCATCGAAAATAAGGAATTTTCTTCGATCACAAAAAACAACAACAAAAAATTTTTGTAAACTATTCTTCAAATATATATGTGCAAAGTTACAAACCTTAACAAGCATTGGTATTCATTTACCAGTCCATTAAAAAAAAATCGAGAATAGGGGGGTTCCCTTAAAGCAAACTTGACACACACTATTTGGTGCAACAGTCTTCAAATTTAATCTCTTGTTGATTATTAACATAAAGTCGGGCGAAAATATATATGGAAGCTATGTCGGCATCTGTACTAACGCTATAACGTCATTCTAAACTTAATTTAATATGTTATGCAAAATGTCGTGTTAAATGGACACACATTAATAGTTTGGTGCATTATTTAGCTAAAATCGGAGAGAAATATATGTGAGAGCTAATCAAAATCCGAATTAATTTATATTAACATCCGTACGTTTTGCAAAAAGTTTTGTCAATCGGCCTAGTTTTGAATCTTTATTGTACCATTTACTTAAAATCGGACGAATATATATATATAGAAGTCACATATACATCTGAACCGATTTCAACAACCGGTCAAACTTTGGGCCTTTAGTGCACAATCTACATAAAATCACAATAAAATATAATATAAAGAGGAGCTATATCTAAATCTGAACCGATGTTTACTAAACCTAGCAAGCATCATTGTATAATCATTTCAGTGGGATATGCAAAATTTCGTGGGAATCGAAGAATATACAGGGGCTTTGGTACTCCATTTACATAAAATCAGACGAAAATAAAAATGGGAGATGTATATAAATCTGAACGGATTGTTACGAAACTTAGGACACATCGTTTCGTACAAATCGAAAAATATAAAGGGAATTTTGTGCTCCATTAACATAAAATCGGGCGAAAATACATATGGGAGCTATATCTAAATCTGAACCGAACTTTTGCCAATTTTAATAGGGTTCGTCCTTGGGCCCAATAAATGAGCTGTACCAAATTTCTTCCAAATCGGATTATAAATGCGGTCTGTACTGTATAACAAGAACGACATGTTCGAGAATGAACTATATCGGCTCGAATTTACCCCTCATATAATGATTCTTACTGATTTTCGGTATTTTTAATATTTAGCGTGAAGGAAATTTCATTTCGGGGCTACCCCTCTGGCTACGTCGCTGGTACAGGGTATTATAACTTTGTGCATATGTTTGCTGCAGGCAAAATGAAACGAGATAGACACATTGTTCCCTGTGATAATATGCATAGAATCACTTTCTGAGTACAGGTCGCATTTATGATACGAATGAGATGAAATTTGGCAGAGCTCACTTATTTCGACAACAATATAGCTTCCATATATATTTTTGTCCGATTTTAAGTAAATGGTGCACCAAACTGCCAATGTTGGTTCGATTGAAAGATAATTTTGCACAGCTTACTGAATTAGTTCCAGATTAATGTACGCAAAGTTTTGTTGAAATCGATTCAGATTTAGATGTAACTCCCATATACAGTTTCGTCCGATTTTATGTAAATGGAGGATACTGTCCACATCTGTCCGATTGAGACAAAATTTTGGACATCTTACTGAAATTACTATAGGTTGGCGTCCGTGAGATTTTGTTGAAATCGGTTCAGATTTATATATAGCATCGTCCGATTTTATATAAATGGTGCACTTCTAATTTTTGTCCGATTCTGCACATCGTACTGAATTAAGACCAGATCGATGTATGCGAAGTTGTGTTGAAATCTATTCAGATTTAGATATAGCTCCTATATATAGATCTGAATGATCTTATGTAAATGGTGCACCAAACATCCAAAATTTGACCGATTGAGACTATTTTATTTTAAGGGAACCCCACCCATTCTCGATTTTAATTTTTCAAGATTTTCAATGGACTGGTAAATCAATACCAATGCTTGTTAAGGTTTGTAACTTTGCACATATATATTTGAAGATTTAAAAGGAAGAAAAATAATTTACAAAAAAATTTTGTTATTGCTTGCTTGTTTTTATACCCTACACAACTATGTTGTCAGGGTATTATAGCTTTGTGCAGCCCCAAAAGTTTGTAACGCCGCGAAATATTGGTCCTAGACCCACCTTTAAGTATACCGATCGTCATATCTCGACTAGCTGAGTCGATCTAGACATGTGTGTCCGTCCGTCCGTCCGTCCGTCTGTCCATTATAATTTGTAAACACGAAATTTTGCATGTAGGATGGGTTCTGGCCAATGAAGACCCCTATTGTTTTTGGGGAAGATCGGTTAATATTTAGGGGATGAAATGGACCAAATACTAAATTTTTGTCGGTTTTTCTGGTCGCTCCAGAGGCCGCAACAATGGTCCGAACATCGTGAAATTTTGCGTGGAGAAGCAGATCGGGCCAAAGAATAAGCATGCCTGTTTGGAGATCGGTCAATATTTAGCGGGTCAAATGGACCCTGACTTTTGTGTGAAACATGACAAAATTTGTATTCTATGGCGTATATGTTTACCCCTGAAGGATATATGCCCGAGAAGTTGATATTATATCCAACAGGAGTGGTTGACCTTTAAATTAAGACCAATTATATTGTTGTATGTGCTCGGATGCGGGAGTTACACCTAAATATTTACAGGTATCTCCGTATTCGTATATTATTTAGTAACCCATTATCACTCTGGAGAGCGGAACTATAGCGCTGATCGCTTTGAAATGTTCCATGAGGTTCCAGTTATGGTCAAGGACAACGCCTATTATTTTCGGTGATGATCAGATAATAATTTTGGAATGAAGTGGACCGAAAACTTAATTTTTTGTGTTATATTCGAGTCGATCTATAAACCTCAAATGAAAGCCGAACATCACAACACAACCCACGGTGAAGGGAATCTGGACAATAGTTGTACTGAATACTCGTAATATTAGGAAAATATGTCAGTGTGGGGAACATGTGCTGTTTACCTCTAATCGGGCAAGAGGGTGCAAATATCACGAATAAACATCCGCAGAAAATTTGAGTTCCGTGGTAGTTGTGTAGGGTATCGTATGATCGGCCCCGTCCGACTATACTGCTCCGCTCACTGTTTTTTTTTTTTTTTTTTTGTAATTAAAGACAAGTCCTTATTTTTGATGGCGGGCATGATAACTCCTCACTGGAACATCGGAATCCGAAAATTCCAACGGTGTTAGAAAGAGTACATGTCTGGCTCTCGTATGAACTAGGATTATTGACTTCGCTCTAAAATTAACAAAATGGCGGACCTTTGAAAAAATATTTTTGGAAAATCGCCGATTTTTTACCAAAACCCAAGCTAAAAAATAAAGAAGATCTTCACCGATTGGCTTTATCCTAGTTCATACGATAGCTATACACTCACAGAGAAACGTGTAAAAATTTGGAATCGATTGGGTTATTAGTTTTGGAGTTGCGAATGGCGGCACGATGCCATTCGCAAAAGAGAAAAACGCGTTTAAAGTTTGAGAAGCCCTTTAGCCGTCACTTGATGCTGACACAATAAATCGGCTATATCTTCAAGAGTTCTTGAGATTTTCACTTGAAATTTTGTAGAGACATTCTTGAATTAGTGTAGAATCGATTTAAATCAAATCAAATTTTGACCCCGAGAGTGAGGGTCCCCTTAAATCGTTTTGACATAAGTTTGTCCCATTGTACGCAAACGGCTTTAAATCCGCCCGAATAAAAAGAAATCTAGCAAATGTTGCAGATGGATTGATATTAGTTGCTTCACATGTGGAGAAATATCACATATTTCATGTCATGTTCTTTCAAAAATGCGAATATGTTGAATATGTCCAAAGTGGTGAAGCGTATCATATAGTCGACCCCATCCGACTTTACTACTTTCCTTACTGGTTAATTTTTATTTTCGGTATTTTTAATTTGTAGCGTCGGGCATATTCTCTTTCGAATGCTGTTACAATTTTTTAAATCGGACTTTCCATTGATCTGGAATCATGCCCACCGTCGAAAAGAAAGACTTTTCGTTAATTATAAAGAAACAAATACATAACAACAACAAAGTTATGTCAATTCATTTTCATATCCTTTAAGTCTTCAACTACTTATATATAAAGTCGTCTATTTAATGCACGTTCATTTGCCAGCCGCTTGAAAATCATTAAAGTCTTAAATCGAGAATGGACCGTCCCTTAAAACTTTTCACTTTCACTTCGCTTTTCGGAAATTAATAATACCGATCCACATATAACTGTTTTTCATGGCCCTTATCGCATATCAGGTTCTTGATGGGTAAAAAAACTTATTTGCTTAAAAAATTGAGTGTAGGCCCATTTTTGGTATATTGAAGGTACTACCTGAATCTGTAGTTTGGAACATATAAATGTCCCTGAAGATTATACTTATACTCTAAACTGAAATGTGGTATGTTTGTTACATGTAAAAGGAAAGGAGATGAACACATAGTCACGCTTGAGGATAGGCATAGAAACCCTTTCGAACTCGATTTAATCCCCGCAATTTGTCGCAATTAGTTCACATTTAGAAAATTGTATTGTTATTTAGAGAGAGGATTCAATCCGTATACACATATATTACTCTAAGTTACACAATGAATCTTAAGATCATACTATACCCAAAGTGGTGTAGGGCATCTTACATTTTACGTGATGAGAAAATATGCTAAGTTTTGATGACATAAGTGGAGAACAAATGTTGTCATTATGATTATTGGGCTGTCTAATTCCACTTTGATTTGTTTATTGCTGACTTTATACCCCAACTGCCAACAGTAGCTGGGAATAAATTTCGCATTATTACGCTTAGTGAATTCCTTATTGCGTGCGTTTTGTTGTTTATTATTATGATTTTTTTTCATTTCATTACGTTTTCTGACAATCTACCATAGATTTATTTATGTAAAAAATTTGTGACATTATTACATTTAATTTGTTAAAAACAATTTTTAATTGCCGATTATATCTTCGGGTACGAAAAAAACAGCCAGTCATTCCTAACGTGACGCCAGTGTTTTTTTTTTCGTTCACACGTGTGATCAGTGTTAAATGTGACCATAGCTGATATATTATGTCGGTTAGTGTGAACGTTAACCGAACACATTTTTTTTCTACGCCGTGTTTGCTACCATTTTCATACCTACTATATTCGGCTGGTTTGTTCACACGATCAGCAATTTGTTAAAAAATTAGATGTCTTTAGTACTCGACAAACTACAACTTGTTGTGTCGGACCATTGTAGGCTGTTCTGAGGCGAAATACCAACAAAAAAAAAATATGTTTACCATTCGTAATGTTAATTTCTTTCAGATCTTTGGTGTGATAAGGAAGATTTGTCAAAGCCAAACTACTTTGTGTGAATATTTTAATTATCAAATTTCATGAAGTAATTTGTATTTTAAAACCTCATTGAATACTTGTTTATGTTTAAGCATTAATTGAAATATTAATTGTCATGATGTTAAGACATTACATCAATCAATGAATGTTTGTTTGGAATTGGCTAAAATGTTAATTGAAGAAGATTTTATTTACACCAAATATCGAGGCAAATAATGTATATATGATTTCGAATAAACCAACGAACAGGAACAGAAGTTCTTATTAAATCAACCATCATGATATAACAATACAAAACGAGGCAACTCCACTATGGGTTTAAATGTCTATTTAAATCCAAAGTGGAGCTAGTAAATGAGGATTTTTTTATAGACAACTAAGAATATTTATAAGTTTGGCTGGGGTCGAACTTCAAAAATAGCGGTACATTTTTTGGCTTTATTGACAACTTTCAGGGAAGATATTTTTCACACTTCAAGACTAGATACTGCAAAATGAGGATGCTATATATGAATGATATATCGAAACAGGGACCTCTCCACTCTCCAAAAAACGGTAAGTCCTTCAATATACCAAAAAAGGGGCTATGATAGTATGTTATCACAACATGGACCTATATTGAAATTTTTTTGCAAAAATATTTCCGATCATTTAAGGGAACCTCCCATTCTCGGAGTCAAAAAAAATTTTGATTTAATTCGAATCTACACTGTTTCAAGAATGTCCCTACAAAATTTCAGGTGAAATCTCAAGAACTCTTGAAGATAAAGCCGATTTATTGAGTCAGTATCAAGTGACGGCTAAAGGGCTTCTCAAACTTTAAACGCGTTTTTCTCTTTTGCGAATGGCGGTCACGATAACTCAAAAACTAATAACCTAACCGATTCCAAATAACACGCTTCTGTGTGAGTGTATAGGTATCGTATGAACTAGGATAAAGCCAATCGGTGAAGATCTTCCTTATTTTAACTTGGTTTTTGGAAAAAAATCGGCGATTTTCCAAAAATATTTTTTCAAAGGTCCACCATTTTGTTAATTTTAGAGCGAAGTCAATAATCCTAGCCAGACATGTACTCTTTCTATACGAGAGTTCCAGAGGAGTTATCATGCCCGCCATTTTCTTTAATTACAAAAAACAACAACAAAACAAAATTTTTTTATAAATTATTTTTCTTCTCTTTTAAATCTTCAAATATATATGTGCAAAGTTACAAACCTTAACAAGCATTAGTATTGATTTACCAGGCCATTGAAAATCTTGTATTGATTTACCAGGCCATTGAAAATCTTGAAAAATTGAATGGGGGGGATTCCCTTAAATAACCGGAATGCCAAATTACAGCCCTTTCGCTTGAAAATGTGGTGGTGGTGTATAAGAAGCAATATAGAACCTTCTCTGCAAAAATGATTCACATGCTCCGAAAATCGGGAATATCAAATTAGAATTACATTCGTGAGAAAATGTGACTAAAACGTTCAAAATACTGAAAACATGGCTCGACTATGTCACAGCAAGAAATATTTGGGCAAATAAAGGATTATACACTTCGTGGTTTCAAAAGTAATCGTAAATAAAACGTTTTATTTTTTTGAAAGATGTCGAAATTCAGTCCCATATATTTGAAAACACGGCATGAATAACCTTGTATTATAATATTAGTTGGGTAGGCTATAATAGGTATAGGAAACATTGATGATTCTAATTTGGTATATCTTATTTTATTTTTAAAAATGTTAAAAAAAGTTCAGTTTTAGATGTGTATGTATATATTTAGATATGTATATATTTTAGATATAGCTCCGATTACAAAATATTTCACCAAAGTCCCAAATATTTTCACGTCTGTTTGATATATCTCTTGAATATACAAAAGTGGAGCCAGGTAAAAAATATTCGGCGCCGTCCGATTACTTTGATTATTATAAGCGTATCAATTATTTAGGCTTATATTTGTCAATTATGTTTGTAACAGGCAAAAGAAAACGAAATCCGATTTGGATGAAATTTCGCACATGTCACTTATTTGGCCCAAGGACAAAATGGTAAGCCAAAGTCCCTATATATCTTCCGATTTGCACGAAATTTGGCATAGCATACTGGATTGAGTCTAGAATGAAGTGTGTAAAATTTCTTGAAAATCGGTCCAGATTTAGATATAGGTCCCATATATAGTTTCGCCCGATTTTTCGTAAGTGGTGCACCAAAGTCCCTGAAAATCATTCGATTTGCACGAATTTTGTCATAGCGTACTAAATTAAGTCTAGAATGACGTGTGCTAAGTTTCGTGAAAATCGGTTCAGATTTAGATATAGTTCCTATATTTATTTTCGTCCGATTTAATGTAAATGGTCCACATATATCCTATATATCTTTTGATCCTATATATCTTTTGATTTGCACGAAATTTGGCACAGCGTAATGAATTAGATTTAGAATGATGTGTGTTAAGTTTCCTGAAATCGGTTCAGATTTAGATAGAGCTTCTATATCTGACTAAATGGAAAATTTAGTATCGGTTGCAGAATGACATATTTATGGATCCAATTTCATTTTACTGGTCCATTAAAAATGCGACGTCTGTTAGGATTTATTTGTTGAATATACCCAAAGTGGTGAAGGGTCTCATATAGTCGCCCACGTCCGACTTTACTACTTTCCTTACTGGTTTATTTGGCCCAAGGACGAACCCTATTGAAATTGGTAAAAATCGGTTCAGATTTAGATATAGCTCCCATATGTATTTTCGTCCGATTTTAGGTAAATGGTGCACCAAGCTCCCAATATTGGCCCGATTGAAATAAAATTTTGCACAGAGTACCGAATTAGGTCAAGATTAATGTATCCGATGTTTTGTTGGAATCGGTTCAGATTTAGATATAGCTCCTATATATATTTTCTTCCGATTTTTTGTAAATAGCACTCCGAGGTTTCTATATTTGTTATATATTCACGAAATTTTGCAGCACGTCTTGAATTTTGTCTAGAATGCTTTGGTTAAGTTTTAAATCGGTTCAGATTTAAATATAGCTCACATATATATTTTAGTCCGTTTTTATGCAAATGGAGGAGCCTATGTCTGTTCGCTTTACATTAATTATTGCACAGCGTATTGGATTGAAGACGTTTCAGGTTTAAATATAGCTTCTATATATTTTCATCCGATATCATCAAAATGATGTACCAAATAACTAAAGTTTGTCGGCTTAGGACGAATTAGTGCATAACGTACCAATTTGATATGTCGTTAATTGCACCGTTTTTAACTCCAGAAGAAATTAACGTACATTTTTCAATAATAAATTAATTTATTTTCTATAGCAACAATAAATTTTAAAGTGAGCCCTGATCAATACCGTGCAATTACAGAGAGCAACAGATGCTTATGCATTTTTAAAATTTTTAACATAGCGTATTCTCTCTGACCTAAGTTAAACTCCATAACTTATATAGCAAAGAATTATTATGTGTGCTTAAACTACCGATGTTCTGATCAGGACTGGTATGTAGGACGATATATTATAAAATTTTATCTACAACAAAAAAATTGTATGGATATTTTTACCCACAATATTTATACCCTTCACACTGAGGTACAGTGTATTATGTCTTTGTGCATATGTTTGTAACAGGCAAAAGGAAACGAGATAGACACATGGTTCCTTTTGACAATATGCATAGAATCACTTTCAAAGTCGATTTATGCATGTCCGTCTGTCTGTCTGTCCATCTTAAATCGTAAACAAAGTACAGGTCGCATTTATGATCCGAATTGGATGAAATTTGGCACAGGTTACTTATTTACTTATTTGGCACAAGGACGTACCCTATAGAAATTGGGAAAAATCGGTCCGGATTTAGATATAGCTCGCATATATATTTTCGTCCGATTTAAGGTAAATGGTGCACCAAAGTCCCTATATATCTTTCGATTTGCACGAAATTTGACTTAGAGTACTGAATTAGATCCAGAATGATGTGTGCCAAGTTTCGAGAAATCGGTTCAGATTTAGATATAGCTCCCATATATAGTTTCGTCCGATTTAAGGTAAATGGTGCACCAAAGTCCCATATATCTTTCGATTTGCACGAAATTTGCCATAGAGTACTGAATTAGGTCCAGAATGATGTGTGCCAAGTTTCGAGAAAATCGGTTCAGATTTAGATATAGCTTCCATATATAGCTTTGTCCGATTTTATGTAAATGGTGCACTAAAGTCCTTATATATCTTTCGATTTGCACTAAAAATTGCATAGTGTACTGAAATGAGTCTAGTATGACGTGTGCCAAGTTTCGAGAAAATCGGTTCAGATTTATATATATCTCCCATATATATTTTCGTCCGATTTAAGGTAAATGGGGCACCAAAGTTCCTATATATCTTTCGATTTGCACGAAATTCGGCGTAGAGTACTGAATTAGCTCCAGAACGAAGTGTGCCAAGTTTCGAGAAAATCTGTTCAGATTTATATATAGCTCCCATATATATTTTCGTCCGATTTAAGGTAAATGGGGCACTTAAGTTCCTATATATCTTTCGATTTGCACGAAATAGAGTACTGAATTAGGTCCAGAACAAAGTGTGCCAAGTTTCAAGAAAATCGGTTCAGATTTATATATATCTCCCATATATATTTTCGTCCGATTTAAGGTAAATGGGGCACCAAAGTTCCTATATATCTTTCGATTTGCACGAAATTCGGCGTAGAGTACTGAATTAGCTCCAGAACGAAGTGTGCCAAGTTTTTAAAAAATCG
>NW_026885807.1:0-7095 GCF_032173495.1 Musca vetustissima | reverse complement strand
TATGTTGGACCACCCATATCTAAGAAAATGCTTGAAATATGTCAATGCCGCCTTGATAAATGTTTTCCTAGTTAGTAAAAACAAACATCAAACTTGGTTTTTAATAAATAATTGCAATGTTGAAAATTTAGTAGGTGAAAATGTAGCTCTGATTGTAAAAGTGTGATTTGAAAGTTTTTTAGCACAATAGTCGAACGATTTTGTAAAATAGTCGAACATTTTGTTTTTCTCGAATATAAAGAGGTTATTTGGTTTTCTTGTTTTCTTTAACAAAAATACACGATTATCTGTAATTACAATCGGTTATTTTTAAATTTTTATTCGATTTTTGAAGCCGATAATTATTTTTTAATAAAAATATTCAATGTCGGGTAATGTGGACCACTATAAAAAAGTGGGACATTTTCATGAGGACGAGTTCGAAACAAGGACGCATTTAATATGCGAGGAGGTATTCTATCCTCTGAAAACTTGATATCCGAAATTATAGGTGCCTCGGTTGGATAATGAAGCAAGGACCTTCAAAATACCGCAAATGGGGTGGTACCCTTAAATGGGGGCTATTCCAAAACATGGACCCATATATTTTTGCATTCATTTTAATTAATCCACAAACTACCTTTAACTTACTGATCCTCATTACCCACACATACTGGTCCACATTACCAGCCAAGTTATTTTTATTTGTAGTTTAGAGTTTTTTGAAATATAATGCAATAACATTTTTATGGACAAATATATATAATTGTTGACCTGGAATATAATTAGCCAAAAAATCTACCATGATGTGGAAACAAATTGTTTTTATTTTTTACCTTTGTTACGCCCACAATATAAAAAAAAAGAAAATGGTGGTCCACATTACCCGAAGTTACTCTACTCCTGAATGACATAGAGCCGAGAAGTTGATAATATATCCAAGAGGCGTGGTTGACCTTTAAATTTATACCAATTATATTGTCGTATGTACTCGGATGTGGGAGTTACATTTAAATATTTACAGGTGCTTATGTACTCAGATATTATTTAGTAACACATTACCACACTGGAGGCGGAAATACAGCTCGGATCGCTTTGAAAATTTCCATGAGGATCCAGGAATGGTCAAGGATAACGCCTATAATTTTCGGTGATGATCAGATAATAATATTGGGATGAGGTGGACCGAAAACATAATTTTTTGTGTTTTTTCTAGTCCATATATAGTCGACAATTGAAAGTCGAACATCATAACACAACCCACCGTGAAGGGAATCTGGACAAGTAATTAGAAGGGATTTACTGAATATTAGTAATATTTTTTGACCTCTAGTCGGTCAAGAGGGTGTAAATATAGCGAAATATTTTCCATGCTCAGAATATATAACCACAGAAAGTTAGATTTTCGTGGAAGTTGTGTAGGGTATCATATGGTCGGCCCCGTCCGACTATACTGCTCCGCTCACTGGTTGATGTTGCATAACTTTTACAAAATTATATATAATTATACCCTTCACCACTCTGTGGTACACGGTATTATGTCTTTGTGCATATGTTTGTAACAGGCAAAAGGCAACGAGATTCCTTTTGAGAATATTCATAGAATCACTTTTTAAGACGATCTACGCATGTCCGTCCGTCTGTCTGTCTGTCCATGTTAAATTGTAAACAAAGTACCGGTCGCATGTATGATCCGAATTGGATGAAATTTGGCACAGCACATTTGTTTGGCCCAAGGACGAACCCTATTGAAATTGGGAAAAAATCGGTTCAGATTTAGATATAGCTCCCATATATATTTTCGTCCGATTTGATCTAAATGGTGTACCAAAGTCCCTTTATATCTTTTGTTTTTCACGAAATTTGGCATAACGTAATGAATTAGCTCTAGAATGATGTGTGTTAAGTTTTCTGAAAATCGGTCCAGATTTAGATATAGCTCCCATATCTATTTTCGTCCGATTTAATGTATATGGAGTATCAAAGTCCCTATATATCTTTCGATTTGCACGAAATTTGACACAGTGTACTAAATTAGGTTTAGAATGATGTGTGTTATGTTTTCTGAAAATCGGTCTTATTTAGATATAGCTCCCATATATATTTGCGTCCGATTTTATGTAAATGGTGTACCAAAATCCCTATATAGCTTTCGATTTGCGCGAAATTTGGCATAGCGTAATGAATTAGCTCTAGAATGATTTTCGTCCGATTTAATTTAAATGGTGTCGACCGATTTTACACAAAATTGAAACATAAAGTGGTATCATATAGTCGCCCAGTCCGACTTTACTACATTCCTTACTGGTTTTTTGTTTCATATTCTTGAAGTTGAAATAATTCATCGGCTTCTGGAATATATATCTGTCGTAATGGAAAATTAAAATTTCCTCAAACGCGCTATACTGATTTCATAATGTTTGGACATTGGTGCGTATCAATAATAGTATGTCTTTCATACGTCACCAACCATAACCGATCAATCAACCTTAAACTAATTGGAAACTATAATAACACTATGCTACAAATCGACAAAAATTGTCTCAACTTTTATAGAGACCTAGTACATGCATTTTTAGAATATTCAATACACCCTGAAAATCTGATGTTATGGCCAAAACCAGCTTTTTTGTGTTATTGTAAAAAAGATGCAATATCTCCACTAAAAAATTTCGATTTGCATATTTTTTCATTTTACTAGGAAGAGGAAAGATAGGCCTATCCAACGGTATTTATACCCTATGTCAGGATATTATAGCATTGTGCAGCCCCAAGAGTTTGTAACGCCGCGAAATATTTGTCCTAGACCTAGCTGAGTCGATCTAGACATGTGTGTCCGTCCGTCTGTCCATTATAATTTGTAAACACGATACAGGCCACAGTTATGGACCAATCTTCACGAAATTTTGCATATTGGATGGATTCTGGCCAATGAAGACCCCTATTGTTTTTGGAAAAGATCGGTTAACATTTAGGGGATGAAATATATCATAAACGTTATTTTTGTCGGTTTTTCTGATCGCTCCAGCGGCCGCAATTATGTCCCAAAGCATGTCTGTTCTGATAAAAATCGGTCAATATTTAGCGGGTCAAATGGACCCTGAATTTTTCTGTGAAAAATAACAAAATTTGTATTCTATGGCGTATATATTTACTCCTGAAGGACATAGAGCCGATAAGTTGATATTATATCCAAGAGGAGTGGTTGAACTTTAAATTGATACCAAATATTTTTAATATTCGGAAGTGGGAGTTACACTTAAATATTTACAGGTGCTTACGTACTGAGATATTATATAGTAACCCATTACCACACTAGAAGGCGGAAAAATAGCCCTGACCGCTTTGAAATTTTCCATGAAGTTCCAATTATGGTCAAGGACAACGCCTACATGATGATCACAATAAAATTTTGGGATGAAGTGAACCGAACACTTAATTTTTTTGTGTGTTTTCTAGTCGAACCTAAGCCGAATATCACAACTCAACCCACCGCGAAGGGAATATGGACAAGTAATTAGAAGGGCTGTACTGAATATTAGTAATATTCGGAAAGTATTTCAGTGTAAAGTAGAGGTGCTGTTGACCTCTAATCGGGCAAGTCGGGGCAAATATCACGAACTATTGCCCAGGCTCGGAATAAACATCCACATAAAGTTAGAGTTCTGTGGTAGTTGTGTAGGGTATCGTATGGTAGACCCCGCCCGAATATACTGCTCCGCTCACTGGTTTTATTATATTTTTTTGTAAAAACTGATAAAACGGCAGATGAACGAAATTTAAATTTTCAACTTCTTTTTTAAATCCTCCAACTTTGAGACAATTTTTGCGCCAATGTTTGTTCAAGGACGTATTCCTGTAATACTTTCAACAGCAAATTTATTTTGGCGTCGAATGAATTCTTATTGATATTATAGATAAGTGGATATTTTTGCCAACACTTCAAGATGCTAGTAAATTCGTTTTTACGCCGATTAAGATTTTACTAGATAAAATTGGATGAACAATACCAAAGTTGGGACAATTTTAAGAATTTGCGGCATATGAAAAAAAAATTCACAAGAAGAAAAAAGTTGAGTATTAAAAATTTTTCATAACAGTTAAAATCTTAATTCATTCATTAAAAAAGTTGAAATTTTGAATTTCGTTCATCTACCGTTTCATAAGTTTTTACTAAAAAAATATAATAAAAGAAGTAAGGAAGGTAGTAAAGTCGGACGGACCGACTATATGATACCCTTCTCCACTTTGGATATATTCAACAGATAAATCCTAACCGACGTCGCATTTTTGAGGACCATTAGCATGAAATTGGATCCATAAATATGTCATTCTGCTAACTATATTAAAATTTTCATTTGGTCAGATATAGTGTTGTTTCTTACAATGGAAAGAAATTATGTAAATCAATTTAAAGCAAATATCAATCGGACACCTGTTGATTATTTGGATTCCAATTAACATGAAGTCGGTCGAAAATATGTATGGACTAAAAAACGCAATTACATCGCATGTTCAAAAGTTCGAGTCAATATGATAAAAATCGGACGAAAATATATATAAAAGTTATATCAACATTTAAACCGATTTCATCGAAACTTGTCGCAGGTAGGTTAAACTAATTTCAGTATTTTTTGAGTTCTTTACTTTACTTAAAATCGGTAGAAAATGTATATGGGAGCTCTATCCAAATCTGAACCGATTTCAACAAAACTTAACACACGTTAGACTACACTAACTTCAGTACGTTGTGCAAAATGTTGTACCATTCGGCCTAACCTTGGGTTAGGCTTTAACAAACATCATTCTGACATAATTCAATACGCTATGTCAAATTTTGTGCAAATCGACAGATATATAGGGATTTTGCTACACCTTATACATTAAATCGGACGAAATATATATGGCAGCTATAACTAAATCTAAACCGATTTTCACGAAACAGCACACGTCATTCGCTGAGCCAAATTTCGTGCAAATCGATTGATTTAAATGGACATTGGTGCACTAGTTACCTAAAATCGGACGAAATAATATATGGGAGCTGTATCTAAATCTGAACCGATTTTCACAAAAGTTAACACACATTTTTCTAGGCTTAATTCAGTACGCTAGGGACTTTGGTATACCATTTATATAAAATCGCACGAAGATACATATGGGAGCTATATCTAAATCTGAACCTATTTTTCCCAATTTCAATTGGGTTCGTCCTAGGGGCAAATAAGTGACCTATGCCAAAATTCATCCAATTCGGACCTGTACTTTGTTTACAATTTTACATGGACTTACAGACGGACGGACATGCATAAATCGACATAAAAAGTGATTCTATGCATATTCTCCCTGTACCGCAGTGTGGTGAAGGGTATAAATACCGTTGGATAGGACTATCTCCTTCTTCCTAGTAAAATGAAAAACATATGCAAATCGATTTTTTTAGCGGAGATATTGCAGATTCTTTACAAAATCACAAAAAATCGGTCTTCCTTCATTTATACAAATAAAGTCGATTGCGCTTATAACGTCCACCGGTTATAATACTGCTATTAAAATGTGTACATCTACAACACTATATGTACATACATAAATCCATTTGATTTATAAAATAACATTTTTGTTGTTAGACAAATTTACATGCAAATGCGTTAAGGAAACAAAAAACGCAATCGTTCATCACCATTGGCCCGACATATAAAATTAAAACAACTAAAACAAAAAAAATAGTGTATAATTTACACAAGATGGTGCAAAATCTTCTATACGACTTATTTCGAAAGAAAGAAGCAGGAAACATGATATTATGTTTATATTTACCTCGACCGAAAATTCTACACAAAAATATAAGTAAGTACTTCTTTATACATACAAAACAAGGGTTTTTTGTATGTAATTGTTTTCCTTAATTTAATAAAAACAAAAATAAGCACAAGATGCATTAAGTTTGAAGCGGTCTAACTAAAGTAAAAACGTCGTTAAGTTCGTCCAAGCCGACAACTGGACACTCCTCAACATTCAAATTATAGTCAATTCGGTTGAAAAACGAACCGAGGAGAAATTTTTGTAATGAGATTTTATGTTCAATAAGAATCCAAAATATAAAATTAAAGGCATTTTGATTGAAACAAACTCCTACCGGTAATTCGGAAGTAGCGTTATATGCGAACTACCTTAAAAAGTGCACTAATATTGATAATTGTTAGCAGTGAGAACCTTAAATAACAAAAACGTTCCCAAAATTGGACGTAACGTTATTGGGCGGGATTTGTATTAGGCATAGCGTTCCACTTCTTCCAGTAAATAAATCTTCCATTAACCTAAAACCGAATTGAAACTAACTAAACATCGTTATATTTTTACTAAATCTAGATAATTGTTGGATATGGGAACAATCGGTTCATCCCCTTGTTGCTTTTCCCATAAGTCTAAACATTTTTAACCCTTTGTGGCCCAATGTTGCCCACAGGCAACAAAATGTTTTAGAGCTTATATTTTATATGCAGCTAGTTGATATGTATTATTTGGATTTCATATGTGAAGACCTAATTATGGACGACACAGATCAAAAGAAACATCAAACAAATTCAAAAATTTGGTAAAGTTATGAGCTTTTCAATATAGAGAAGACGTTAAATTTGTGTACAGTACTTATTTGTGTACAGTACTTATTTTTTGTACGAATTATGCCATCAGAATTATTTTTGATTCTTGTAAAAATGAATACAGAGAATAATTTAAAATTATTTTTCTGGCGATTTTGCATTTGGTTTTCTTGATATTGGACTTTAATTTTTCCGAAAGAATGTACTGTATCTCCCGAATGCAAGGATATATCGATGTCAAATTTTGTGCCTATCCTATTTAGGATAGTTGCATTAAATCTGTGAACAGAAATTTGTCCTAAGATTACGGGAAAAAATTCGGGGCTCAAAGGGTTAAAAACTTTTAGTCGTATATCAAATCCAAAGATTGAACTCATCGGTCACTCCTTTGGTACCAACACCACCACCAAATACTACCAGGGTAGAACAATCCCACGGCAGCGGGTTCTACGATACCGGATTGACCCGATTTATGTCTGCCAGCGGCTGCCAACCCAGTTATATATGTTTGTAT